>NC_056727.1:486175645-486183145 GCF_019279795.1 Protopterus annectens
AGAAAATCTAGTCTTTCTCCAAACCCACTGATTGTGAACTTAAGAAAATCTGTGGTGGTGTTCAAATAAGTTACAAATTAATTGAACTCTTCATAGCTGCCATTCCACAGAAAAAAACAAATCATCTATGTAATGGTAGTACATCAGTACCTTTTCAAAACCTGGGTAATTCGTGATGTACTTACTTTCCCAGTGTTCCATCAGTAGGTTAGCAAAAGCAGGGGCAACTCTTATCCTGACAACTCCGTGCATTGACTGCAGCAGTCCCACAGTTAACTCTGTTATTATATTCTCTTGCTGAAATTATCTCATTTCAAGCAACAGAAATATCACCTACATTGTTTTTAATGGATAAACTGTTCTTAGGACTTAAAGTGCTCTTTACAACAATATTATCCATCTGAGTCACAATAATACCATGTCTCACTGAACTCGGTGTGCACAAGTGTTCCTCCATGTATTGGAACATGTGATGTACAAGGTGCATCAGTGCTCCTATAATACATACAAAGTTGGCTAACATTTACCTTTCATACTCCATAGATCACAAGGTGGATCCTGAGAATCCATAAGTCAAGCAAAACTGCTATATACAAGAAAATCTTGAGCACCAGACTTTAGCAAAATCACTGCACTACAACCACCAATAACAAATAATCCACAGTAATAATACTAGCAGAGGGTTGAAGTACAGGATCCACAACCCACAGCAGTAAATCTTGAAAAGATTTATTAGTTTAGTGCTTTTGCTCACTGTTTGCTTGGACACTGGCTCCAAAGGCAGCCAACAGGACATGCTGTTCTGCTAGTGCTAGCACTATTCATTGTAATATGTAATTGCTATACCAGGCTCTTACCACACGTTTCGGCCACCAAACCAGGACCGAAACACTAAAGGTGGAGGAGTGTCTATATTCACCAAGGATATTCACACCACCAGGCTAGTAGCCCAACACAATGCGTCTGAAATTCTCCAGGTGCAACTAACACTAGGTAAGACTGCAATCCAAATTGTATCTTGCAATTGTATCTTGCTACAGATCCTTCAACATACCCCAAGATTCTCACTACACCTTTCTAAACATATTGGAAAATATTAAGATAGAACCAAACACCCTAATACTGGGTGATTTTAACTACCCTGCCATTAACTGGGAAAACTACTCATGCACCAACACCTTTGCCCAACGGTTCTTGGAATTCACAAATTCCAATGCCCTGGATCAACTAATCCATAGTCTCACCAGGGGCTCCAATACCCTAGACCTGGTCATTACCAACATGGGAAATTGATGCTCCACACCTATGGTCACCCCCTCGTTAGTCAGGTCAGACCATAAGCTAATCACCCTTAACATCCACATCCCACCCCCTAGTAAAGAAACCACCATAAAAAACTTCTCCAAAGCCAACTTCATGCTACTCAAGTCAGAAGTGACAAACTTCATGACACCCATGCAGATGGGAACTGAAAGTTCAACTGATGAATCCTACACTAAGGCACTGTATGAGCACATCCACTCATGCATGAATCGTGCCATCCCAAATAGAACCAAGATGCTCTCATCTAAAATAAGGAAGCCGATCTGGTCGTCCCCTGCCATAAACAAACTTTACAACAAAAGGAAGAAACTGTTGAAGAAAATAGGAAAATCCCAGGATGCAAAAAACTCCCTTACCAGCTTCAGTAAGAAACTGAGATCCCTCATAAAATCCACCAAAGCTAGTTATGAAAATAAAATTGCCAAAGATTCCAAAGACAACCACAAGGCATTCTATAACTATGCCAAGAATCTAAATGGCAATGCTCAGATCTGCTTGGAGCTAAAACAGAATGGCATTAAATATACTGATCCCAAGGATATTGCCAATATCCTGGCAGATCGATTCAGTGCCAACTTCACCCCGTAAATGGCCCATCTCAATACCGGAAGATTGCCAAATTCCGGTAATAACGTCCACACAGGTAAAAAATGCACTCTCCAAAGTTAAGAATACAGCATCCATGGGACCAGATGACATTCTGGGCTGTGTATTACATGAACTACAATATGAACTGGCACCTCACCTAAGTGTCATGTTTAATCATAGCCTTACCTCAGGTTTCGTGCCCACTGAGTGGTGCATAGCTACAGTTATCCCACTCCACAAGGGGGGATCCACCTTGGATCCCGGAAACTACCATCCCATCAGTCTGACGAACCTTATCTGCAAGGCCATGGAGCGTATTATCATGGAACTTATAAACAAAGACATTGGCAACTTTCAAACACTGGACCCCACCCAGTTTGGGTTCGTGAAGGGCCGATCTTGTCTCCTGAACCTGATTGACTTCTTCAAATCAGTCTCCAGAGCCATGGACAAGGATAAGGTGATCCACAGAGCCTATCTAGACCTTGAACAGGCCTTTGACACCGTCCCCCACTCTGGAATCATAGATAAACTTACTAAGCTGGGCATTAATCCCTACATCACCCAATGGGTTGCTAACTGGCTTACTGATAGAACCCAAACTGTAAAAGTAGCCGACTCCAAATCCAGCTCCAGACAAGTGGAGTACCTCAGGGTTCAGTCCTGGGACCACTCTTGTTTGGCATCTACTTCTCTGAAGTACAGGCCAACACTAAGGGACTCTGGCTGGCAAAGTTTGCAGATGACTGCAAACTGGGAGCCATTATTGAATCCCCAAATGATGTGGATACTCTACAAAAGGGCCTTACAGAAACAGATGCTTGGTGCCAGAGCCATGGGCTCAAGCTCAATGCAAAGAAATGTATAGTTATCCCCTTTGGGAAAAAACATGTACCCGTGAATTACCATATAGGTGGCAGTACACTAAACACCGAAAGTGTGATAAGAGACTTAGGGACACAGGTGGACAGTGGTCTCACCTTCGATAACCACATCGCCACAACAGTCAGGAAATCTTTCTCATCACTAAGGGCTTTTCATCCAAAAAAAAGGAGGTCATTGTCCCACTGTACTCATCCCTCATTAGATCCATTATAGAATACAACGCCCCTTTTGGTATGTACCTCTCAAGACATCTGCAACAACTGTAAAGGCCACAGAAATACCTCACTAAAAGAATCACAAGCCTAAAGCAGGTGCCCTACGCTGACCGCCTTAAAAAACTCCAGCTATACGCTGTCGCATATAGTCTACTCAGAGGCGATCTCTGCTTAACATACAAGGCCATGTCAAACCCAGAGCTGTTGGACATGCTACACTTAAAGAAATCCCAATCCCTCAGAGCCACACGCTCCAGGGATCTAAACCTTGTCATCACAATAAACAAAACATGCTGGAGGGATAGGTTCCTGACCCAGAGACTCCCCAGACTCTGAAATAGATTGCCCGTACATGTCAAGCAGAGTGCCTGTTTGGCCCTCTTCAAAAGGAACCTTGACAATTGGATGGGAGAAAGGAAATTCACTTCAGGTATCACGTCAGTTGCCCTGCTATAGACAGGGGTCCAGTGAAGTAAATAGTGTGGGAAGAAATAGCCAGGGAATTGTTATGGCTAGGCTTTTATAGGCCCTAGAGCTAATAGCCTAGTACCAACCTATGAACCTATTATAATGCAAGTAAGCTCCTATACACTGGGCAATTCTGACATTCAGAATAAGTGACCACTGTGTCTTAGTGAGTTCATTTGATATGTTTCTGAATCACTCTGCTATGCCTGATGTCATAGTTTGTATATGTGGTAGTTCTCACTGGAATGTTGACATTCATTTGCATGCCATTATGTGATCATTTCCATACAACATATGCTATGATATTTCCTGGTAGCACAGTCATATTACATGTGTTTCTGAATCATCTTCTCCATACACATCCCCACTCACCACACAATTGTGTGCATTGTTTGTTTCTGAATAACCCCCATAACTTAGTGCACTTCAAAGTCGTCCATTTTCTTTTACAAGCAATCCAACACATAAGATATATAGTTTTACTTTTGGACCCCCTCTCAACAAAGTCTGCCATAAAAAAACAAAACAAAAAAAATGTCTAGTGTGAAATGAATGCATCTGGTAAAGCATGTGATTACAGAATAACACGTGAAGACCAAAGACTGAATATTTAATGACAAGTAAACCTGAAGGTAAATCTTTCTACCTTTTTAAAATTACTTCCTTCAAGTACTTACTTTTATTTTACTCCAGCATAGTAAATTCTACTAAAGATAAACTAAAGGTGTTGCTGCTCATTGCCAGGAGTTTCAACAAGCAACAATCTCTGGAAGCATTTCTCACCCTGGAGATTGTTGACATCTTTGCAGTTACTGAGACATGGTTTAATGCTGCAGAAGACCTCAGCAGTATAAGGCTATACTGCCTTCCACAAATTTAGACCAGCTGCTGCAAAAGAAGGGACAAACAGGTAGAGATTGGCTGAACAATATGACATCCTTGAGCTACACCATGTACAGCTAACTTTAGGTAAAGTCCAGTACCATATATTTGCTAGCTACAGGTCCCCATCTATGACCCAGGATAACCATATCACATAACTGAATGTATTGGAGTCTCTCACAATTCAGCCCAACACCATATTCTTGTGTGACTTCAAACATCCCACCATAAACTGGGGTACATGCACAACCACTAACATGCAGGCTGAAAGATTCTTGGATTTTATGAATGCAAACATGCTGGAACAGCTAGACAGCACACCTACTAGGGGTGCAAATATCCTGGATATGGTACTTAAAATATCAAGGCATGTTGCACCCCCCCCCTTGTAATGTCCTCACTGGTCAGATCAGATCACAAAGAGGTAACCCTTGAAATAAATACAAAAGCTGAACACCCATCTAACCCCCAGAACCTTTAAGAACTTTCCCAAGGCTAACTACCTCCTATTAAGTGAAGGTATAGCTAAAATTCCAAGCCCCACAAATTCAGAGAACATGGTGGCCTATGCAGACGTGTGTACGGAAACCCTGTATAAGCATTTAAATAACTGAGAAACATGACAAAATCCCAGTGCAATGCTTAAAAAAACACAAACGCAATCAAAGAAAGCAATTGCTGCAATAATTGGTGTTATGTGACTGGTTATGTAATTAAGTAAAAGTATAAGTACAATTAAGTATAGCTCTGAAGAAATTCATTAAATGTTTGGATGAACGCGCTTAGCTTTGCAAAACTGGTTCTCTTATGGTGTGTTCTTTTGAAGAAAAGGCCAGTTGAACAGCTATCAGACTCTGGCACTTAAAAGTACTATTAATGTGACTCAGCACTGTGGTATTACAGCAATTGCTTTCTTTGAATTTGTTAATTTAAATAACTACATAGAAACAGCAGTGCCTAACCAAAATAAACTTAGGACAAACTCTAAAAACAAGCCCCCTTGGTGAACCCACAGTATAAACTGGTTGTAAAATGAAAGCAAATCCTGTCCAAAACTAGAATGGGCTATGCCTAAAAGACAAAAAGGTCCCTCATCAATCTTAACAAGCAACTAAGCGGAATAATCAAGTCCAGCAAAGCCAACTTTAAGGCAAAAATAGCCTCCCTGGCTAAAGATCACCATAAGGCATTTTTCAGTTATGTACATAACCTTATAGGGAACAAGCAACAGCATGCCTAACTAATAGTAAGTGGAACTTCTATACCAAATTGGGGGATATAGCAAATTTGTTGGCCGATAAATTTAGCTCCAATTTCATCCCCCTATTACCCCCAGAAAATACCCTCTACCATTTTTCCCCTGTCACTAAAGAACAGGTCCTCAGTGCACTCTCCAGAACTAAAAACACTCCATCAGTGGGTTCTGATAATATCCCAGGATGCCTCCTAAATAGTTTGAAGTTTGACCTGTCAGGCCCACTGGAATCTCTATTCAACCACAGCCTCCAGACAGGCTTCATCCATAGGGAATAGGGGACTGCAACTGTCATTCCTCTCCACAAAGGCAGCCCATTAACAGACCTATAAGTTTGACTAGTCTTATATGCAAAGGCATGGAAAGAATTATTGTGGCCCTGATAAACAAAGACATGGGAAATCTTCAAGTACTGGACCCATGCAACTTTGGTTTTATTAGGTGCAGTTCATGCCTAATAAACTTGGCAGACTTCTTCAAGAAGGTCACTAAAGCCATGGACAATGGCAAAACACTACACAGTGCCTACATTGACATGGCAAAGGCATTTGACACGATACCTCATGCGGGTATTATTTACAAGCTCACAAATTTAGGCATAAATCTCTATGGCACCCAATGGATAGCCAAATAGCTCACAGATAGGACACATGAAGTTAGGCTGGGGGAATCTACTTCCACCAAGAGGCCTGTTATAATTTATTTATTTGACATTTGTTGGCCTGGAAAGTCCAACTGGGACTAGACCCGTGTTCACGGGAGGCCCGGGTAGAGGCACTCCAGATGCATGCCTTTGGAATGGTCTTTGTTACTAGTGGTTTCCCACAGGGCTTGGTACAGGGCCCTCTCCTGTTTGGAATATACTTCTCTGAAGTCAATGCAAATATGGAAGGCCTTTGGCTGACCAGATTTGCTGACTACTGCCAGGTGGGTGCAATCACAGAATCCCCCAAAGATGTAGATATCCTTCAGGAAGTTCTGATACATACAAGTAACTAGTGACAGAACCATGGTCTAAAAATGAATAATTATACCCTTTGAGAAGATGACTACCCCTGCAAATTATAGCATTGATAACATTCTGCTAACAGTAGACTCAATGGTGAGGAACTTTGGAACTCAGGTTGACGCTAACCTGAACTTTGATCACCATATGTCCATAGTAGTGAGAAAATCCTTCTACATGGTGTAACTTAAAAGTAGGGACATGGCATCCACATCTAAGAATATTATAATCCTATATATTCAGCTATCATTAGACCAATAATTGAGTACAGTGCACCCTTCAGTATGTACCTGATCAAGTATTTGCAACAAATGGAAAGGCCACAGAGGTCCTCACTAAACTACTCTTCTTTTTTCTTCTTCTTCTTTTGGCTTTTCCCGGTTAGGGGTCCCCACAGCGGATCACCTGTCTGCTCATGATTGGCAGTGGAGTTTTACAGTGTCGAGTTGCCAGCCCGGCGCCCAACCTTCCACAGAAGGCACACACACACACACACACACACACACACACACACACACACACACACACACACACACACTCACACCTAGGGCCAATTTTAGTGTCAAGTCCACCTACAGCATGTCTTTGGGATGTGGGAGGAAACCGGAGCACCTGGAGGAAACCCACACAACCACAGAGAGGACATGCAGACTCCGCACAGAAGGCACCCGAGCCAAGGGTCGAACCAGAGAACCTCTTGCTGTGAGGCAACAACGCTAACCGCTGCACCACAGTGGCCGCCCCCAGGTCCTCACTAAACTAATACAGGGTGTAAATATGTCCTATATGAACCGTCTCAAAGCCCTGCTCCTGTACTCAGTCTCTTGCACAGTACTGAGTGGTGATCTATGCCTAACCTACAAGACATTCTCTGATTC
>NC_056727.1:486493145-486585645 GCF_019279795.1 Protopterus annectens
CAGTCTATAAATGCTTGACCACCCATGCCCAAGCCCGCATATACCCCTCAAAATAACCTTAGGGTATCAAACCTGTCAGATACATTTGGGAATAATGGCTAGGCTTAAAAAGGACCCATGGGGTCATTGGCTTACAAATGCCCTGTGAACCTAATTTAATACTTCATCTAGCCACTGAGACTTAGCTACTTTAACTCCTAGTTTGCTTTCTTACTATGAGAATTCATGGTCATTCCAAGGAGCTGTTCATCTAAAATCAAGTCACCTCAATTTTGCACAAATTCTGTAAAACTAAATATTCAGGACTTATTTACTTTTTTATCGGTCTTGATGTTATGCTTTTGTATTTTCATAATCTATAGAATTTGAGACATGTAATGCTGTATCCCAGACTAAAAGTTACAGTATAGTCAAAAAATGTACAATGAATATGCCAATTTTACTGCATGTCTTATATCTGCAGTCTTCCTAACATTTGAATTTAATTGTTTGTCTTTACTCACTTGATTTGCATTTATCTTCCTGATGTTTGACTTTATCAGTTATATAGTTATATGCCTGTATTTCCTGGTCTGAGCCTGGAAATGGTTCACTGGGTTCAGTGCTCTTTTCTGCTTGACAAGTAAAGTAGAACAAAATAGAATAAAATAACAACCCTTTAATTTAATTATTTTATTAATATTATTTATTTAATTTTATTTACTTTTTAATAACAAAAAGATAGCACAAAAAATTTTCCGTAGCTTTTCACTCGACTGTAATTACTCCTTTGAGTCAAAAATCCTGAAAAAAAATGAAAAACATGCCTTGGCTTCATACTGAAATGTTCCACAGTCATCAAAAATGTAGAAGAACAGATATGAATTTTCACCTTTAAACTTACCTTTGTCAAGTCCTCCACACCCCTGAACTTATAAATACCAACTCAGAGATTGCAATACATCAGAGAAAGTAAACATTTTGAGAAAAGGCAATCTCAAACTTAGTACAGGCACGAAATTTAGACTCCTGTTTTTTTTGTTTAGATGTAGAAGAACTGTGTAGGTTCCTTGTACCAGTCATGCTTTGTTTTATTTTAAGGGTTAAAAGGGGGAAAATTAAGATTTATTCAGCAGCTGATGCTAAAAGGGCAAGTCAGAAAGAGGTTAGTTAACGTGACTGTGTAATACTTGCGATTACAGTAATGGTAACCAATTGAAACTGCCTTTCTTGGTGAATAAAGTTCTCAAATCCTTACATCAAAATCATCAACAAATACAAAAATAATGATAAAGGTCAAAATCTGAATAGATTATAAAACTAATCAAATTCACATATAAAGTCGATGGAACAGCATGTTTTGCATCAATGTATTTATTCTGAAGAACAAAACTACATTTGCCATTACTAACATAAGGGACGGAGCGGGGGTTATTGAGGAAAACAAGCACAAGGAACAACAGAGAGCTATGATGATGAGTGGAAATGACAGAATGTTCCACATGTAGTGGAACAAAACTAGTGTATTTGATTTCCCAGGGGAACTAAAACATCACTGGAAAGATACGAAAGATCTTCGTTAAAGCTGCCGGGGTTGTTTTTGAGAAAGAAGGATGATGACAGCTTGTGGGAGGTATTATTGCAGTAAGGTGAGTGTGGGATGCCCAGAATATCTAAATAATTAAAATATAACTAAAATAGATACGAAATCACAGAAAGTAAAATAGTTGAGCTAATTTTATAGGTTAAATTGTAGGATGGTGCAATAAAAAAAATTGTAAGAACACTACATCTTTAGGGAAAAAAAATGAAAGAATAGCCTTTTGAGCTATTCGAGTTAAGCTAAAACACCAAGCAGTAGTAGTAAGAAATATTTGTAAATTAAACTCCAAATGACAGTGAAAAATCTTGTTGCGATCAAAATTTCTACACTTTTGCAAATAAAAACAGCTTCACTTTCTTCATACCAAAACAACAAATCTTGTTGCGATTAAAATAGCTTTACTTTTTAGTAGTAAAAACAACAAATCTTTATTAGGTGAAACGCGTTAATTGGCAGATAATTGCTGTGCTTATATAAATAAACTAGAAATAAGTCTTGTGTTTATACATATTTCAAAAGCAAAGGAAAAAAAAATCAGCAATCTGTTTAATTTTGTAGAAACGTAAACATATAATTGTGATTGGCATAAATGTGTACCATTAGGTGTTAACCATCTAATCAGCTATGTAGGCTAGCTTGTCTAAAACACACACTACACTATTCATTGTTTGCATGACTGGATAGAGAAACTGTATGCAGGAAATCAGGAAGTAAAAATCTGACTGGGTGAAAAATAGAAATGCTGGTTTGCTATGGGTCTTATAACAAACACCAGTGAGGACTTCGTAATTTTGGTTGTGTGATTGGTATTTCTTATATAGAAACTAAACACTACATATTTGACACTCACCCTTTAAGCTGAGATCTGTGAAATTTTAAAAGGTATGTTTTTTTAATTATTTTCATTCTTATTTTTTATATTTTTCAACAACTAATTAATCTATTATATTTCAAAACTGACATTATTGATTTTTATTTATTGATTGGTTGCGTGAACTTTAGGATAAAATATTTTAAGGAAACGTTTTTAAAACAGGTACAATAATGCAAAAAATATTTATTTTTCATTTTATTTCATATTATCTTATTTGTTATTACTCACGGTACTGACATTGGGAAATACTTTTTGCAACCCTGATTGTTGCTGTGTATGTCTCTCTAAATGATTTTAATGAATTTTTTTGGGTCTTGTTTAATTTGGGAAAGAGTAACATTTAAGGAAGTGATGTTCCCAAAATGGCATTCTGATGAAGTCCCCCGTATGGGATGAAAGTGTGCAGTCTCAAATTGTTTTTGTTTATATTAAAGTATTTTAAGCTTTTTCAACATTGTTCATTTGCACTCTAAGTTGGAGGTTATTGGTTGTTTTATTGTAGTGTCTGCCCCTTTTGGAAGGTTTACACTGTCTGCCACTTTGTCCTTTAAGGCCATTAACTACCAGACTCATGTGACAAGGTATGTTTTGGCTGCCCTTTTTCAAATTTCAAAGGTGGTGTCTGGACTTCCTGACTCTGAGTGGGGAGGCTTCTGCCCTTTCCCTGCTGGGCTGCACTTCACAAGCTGCTCACCATTCAGTCAAATGTGACTATGATGCATCTGATGCCTGGTTCAGCGTTGTTGCCTGTGGTTCAGTCATGAAGCATTATTCTTGGTTTCATCTTCAGGCTTTGTCTGATGACATCAAGGCCAAACTTTTTGATGCTCAGTCGGGTAAGAAAAGTCTTTTTGGAACTGCTGCTGACCTTTTCAAATCCCCCTAGGATAAGAGCAAAGCCTTGCAGGAGCTGAAGCATATTTTTGTTTCTGCTATTCCTGAGTTTCAGAGGAACTATCTTTCCAAGCCTACCTTTGTTCATAGGCAGTCTCACCCTCCTCATAGGGTTAACAGTGGTTCTAGGTGTGTTCCTCCTGCTAAGTCTATTCAGACGCCTTCCTCCCAGAAACCTTCTTTTCAAGACGATTTTAGATTTGAAACTTTTTACAAGAAAGAAACATTTGGGGTTTTTATTTAATAAAGATGATAAGGACTCCAGACTTAGGAGAAAGAGCATTTATAACCCTCCCCTTCATCCACAACTTATAAATTTTGAGCTAGTGTTGAAAAAAACAGCTTAGAAATAATTTGAAAAAAAAACAGAAGTTTTACTTTAACTTAACTAAGGAAGAAATGGAGTTACTAAACACTATTAAAAGGAATGTTGATATCAGAGTTTTAAAACCAGATAAAGGGGGAGGGACTGTTATTATGGACAATATAATTTACATAGCCAAGATGATGGAAATATTAGGGGATCCTAATATATGGGAGTTTCAAAAAACAAAATTAATATTGCATATAAAAGATTGATTGGGTCCTGAGTGATATGTTTCTGGAAGGTTTGTTTAACTTGGATACATACAATTTTTTGAAAACTGAGAAACCAGTTATTCCTTGTATGTTTGGAATACGCAAAGTATATAAGAATTTTAAAGATCCTCCAATGAGGCCCATAGTGGCGGCTAAATATTTGGATGTGAAACTTAAGATTTTGGGTACCTGCCAGATGGGACATCTTAAAGACTCTTGGGATTTTCTAAAGGAAATTGACCACAGTTTGTATAGTGATAATAGGTACTTGCGTATTATCGCAACCAGATTTTCGCGGTAATACCATTTCCTTTCCTATGTCTACATGGTACCGAAAATGTAATGAAAACCAAGCAGACACTGTTTTCTTCTACACTGAAGTTTGTTTAGGCAGGATTATAACTTCAACATTTGAAAAATTTATGTTTTGCTGAAGGTTTTGCCGATGCTTGCGTATTCTCGCCTTTGAAGGTGAATTTTATAAACAAATAAGTGGGGTGGCAATGGGCGCTAGTTGCGCCCCCACATATGTGAATATTTTGCTTCAAATGTGGAAAAAGAAATATATTTTAAATTCTTTCTTTTCCCAGTGTTGGATTCTGTATGAAAGATTCCTTGATGATATTTGCATTTTTTTTGGAATGAGACACAGCAGAAACTAATGGATTGTATTGATTATATATCACATACTACTAGTTTTTTAAAATTCACTTATAAAGTTGATAGAGGTAAGTTTAATTACCTTGATATTACTATATGTGAAGTGCAGGGCAAACAGAAGTTTAAATTCAGGATTTTTAGAAAAGATACATTGTCCAGTTCATATTTATGTTTTAAAAGCGATTACTCATATAAGCAGAAATGTAGCATTGTCAAGGGTCAATTTATGAGAGCATCCAGAATGACCTCTGAAGAAGGTGATTTCCTGCTTGAATGTAATATTATTAAAAAAATGTTTTTGGATAGAAGATATCCTGAGAATATGATAGATGAAGTTACTGGTTTAGTAATGGAGGGTAGAAAAAATAGATATCTTCCTATTTTAGGATGCAAGGAAGGAACCCTTAATTTGAATAATGAAGAGGGTGCAATTGGGAAGGCTAATGTTGGTGAGTTTGGGGGTGCCTTTATATTGAATTATAATAAGGATGTGGCAATTATAAAGGACACCAAACAGAAGTAATGGGATCTTTTAGGGGTTTTACTGATGTAGATAATTTGTTCAAGGGGCCTGTGCATTTTACTTATAAAAAAGGCTTTAACTTAAAGCAAATTTTTGCACAAAGAAATAGAATTTTTTATGGTGAGATTAAGTTGTGGTAGTTGCACTCAGTGTATTTATATAAGTAATATGGATTGTATTTATATTCCCAGTAGAGATTTTATGCATAAAGCCAAAAAATATTATAATTGTGATAGCAAAGGGCTAGTTTACTTGGCTATGTGTAAAGTATGTAAAGCATTTTATATAGGTAAGACTGAGAGGTCCTTAAAAAACTTATCTATGACCATGACTGTAATATAAGGACCTGTAATGTGAATAGTGCTTTATACAAACATACTATTGTCGGTAAAAATGCTAAGTTTTACTTTTATGTCTTGGAGTCCATTTTATGGGACAATAGAGGTGGCTTGTGGGAAGAAACCATTGAATATAGGGAGACAAACTGGCAAGTGGTTTTACGAGCAAATGAATTCCCAGGATTGAATGATAATATTTCATTGCTACCTGTTTTAAAATTAAGAGCAGCAAGGGTATAATTTGGTTTGAGTTTTACTGTTCCCTTTGGCTACTTGGCTTTTACTGGAGTGTCCTTTGTCAGAATCCATTGTTGATATTTAAGTGTATTTGATTAAGATTATTTTTAAATATAATTTTGAAATCATAAATCTATTTTTATATTTTTTATGTGCTTTCAGTCTTTCTTTTTTAATAGGATAGATACTAGGTTCCTGTTGACCATGACACCTGTAGAGAACTTGTGATGACAAGATATGTTTTAGTACTTTGAGTTTATTTTTACTACAACTTGCATTTTTAAGTAAAATTTTAAGTAGAATACTTGGGATTAAGTAATGTATGCAATAATGCCTATGATAGCTTTTTTAGTATAGAAATTTGTAATGTGTATTCATTCCTGTAGGGGAATTGATGTATGCTGATTTGTCTGTGGGTATTATTGGATAATTAGATAACTAAATCGTATTTTATCCTATATATATATATATATATATATATATATATATATATATATATATTAGACCCTTTTACTAGTTGTTATGTATCTGATGGAGTCCTAGTTGTTTTGGACGAAAAACGCGGTGATATAGTTAAGGCATTTAATGCTTCTTTTTGTTTACTTGACATGTTAAAGTATTGTAAGCTATTCCGGTTGTACTAGCACTTTATTTGTGGTGTTACCTCTACAGCGCGCTTATTTTTTATTTAGTTGGCGTCCCTCACTCCCTGCACTATTATCCCTTTGTTTGTTTAAGGCTTTTCAAGACAAGCCTGGTTCTGTTTGGCAGTTTGCTTTTCCCTCCTCTCGGTCAGGTTCCCTTGTCTCTGTCTCTCCATGTGTCTTCCAAATTTGCTACGAATCACCTCAGATTGCTGGGTTCTGTCAATATTCCGCCAGGGATATTTCATACTTTGAAAGTTTCTTCTTACCTTTTAAGGCATTCCTCAACCTCCTTGGGAACAGCTTTCTCATTTCCCAGAGGTTTTTCAATCTCTTTTGTATCAAGGGCCCCATTCAAGCTGTGCCTCCCACTCATTTGTGGAAGGGATTTTATTCCAGAATGTTTTAGGTCCCAGAAAAGGAGAGTATATGACGACCAGTTCTGAATATTTCCCTGCTCAACACTTTTCTCAAGATTCTTTCCTTTCTGATGTTATTCCTTCTGATATAGTTTCCTCCCCTTCTTCCTCATGCCTTTTTGTTGTCTCTGGATCTCAGGGATGCATACCTTCACATTCCTTATCCGTCCTGTTTTCCAGACATTGTTATGTTTCTCTGTCTCTTACTTGCATTTTCAGTTCTCTTCTTTGCCCTTTCACTACTCATCTGCCTCAAGGGTATTCACCAAATGTCTCACTCCTGTCATTGCTTTTTGCAGATTTTGAGGTATTCATATTTTTCCCTATCTAGATGATCTACTTATTCTAGCCCCTTTTCCCAGCAGTCTGGTTCAGGATCTCCAGTTTACTACTTGCCTATTTCACAATCTGGGGTTCACCAGAAACCTCCAGAAGCCAGTTCTCTCACCTTCCCAGGATCATGTTTTCCTCTGATGCAGGCTTCAGACAGTTCCCATTTTGGCATTTCTTCCTAACACCAAGGCTGTGTCTGTGATAACCTTTTTCCAATCCCTTTTTCTTCTGTTGTCTGTCATGGCCAGGGAATTTCTGAGGGCCCTAGGGTTCATGGTCTCCAACATTCCCATGCCCCTCCTCGCTAGGCTCCATATGAGGAAGCTTCAGTGGTACCTTAGACTGGTGTGGCTTCAAGATTCCCACCCCCTGGAGTTCTCAGTTCTTTTTTTCCCTTGTCTCAAGCCTGAACTTCATTGGTGGATTAATCAACTTTCTGTCAATCTGGGACATCCTTTTCAAACTCTAGTTCCACTCAGGAGTGTTTACAGATGCCTCACACCCCCTAGGGGGTGGGGTAACTCTTGTAGCTCCTAAAAGTCCATGGTCTCTGGTCTTCTCATTAGAGGTCAGACCATATCAACATAAAAGAGATGAAGGCTTTGCTTCTGGCTTTGCAAGCAATTCATTCCCTCTTTCAACCCAAGCCACTCAAAGTTTTCACAGATAATACCGCAGTGATGTGGTATGTCAACAAGCAGGGGGGCACAATATTGTAACCTCTTGCAGACTAGCTGTTTAGGTCTGGGCTCTAGCTGTCCAGCATCAACAGAGATCTTTTTGCCTCCCCTCTGAACAGACAACTTTCTCTATTCTGTTCAGAGTCCTAGGTCCTCTGACTTGGAAAGTGGACGCCCTGTCCTATCCTTGGAAGGTAATGTTTCTGTATGCCCCCCCCCCCATTCCTCTGTTGCCTTGAGTTCTGCAAGATCAGACAGGACTCTCCAAAATCTTCCTGGTGACTCCTTTTGGCCCATACAGCATCGGTTCCCCCTTGGCCAGAAGTAATTACCACAATTTACTTCACCGGGTGGAACTTCTCATACAAAACAAGGGATCTCTAATCCATCCTCCCCTGTCCACTCTTCATACGATGCTGTGAGTGATAGGGTTTTGATCCCATTCTGGCATCTCTTTTCTGAGGATGTGCTTTGGGTTCTGCAGGAGGCCAGGGACCCCTCTACCAGAAAATCATACATGTTCAAATGGAAGCGATTTTCTGTCTGGTGCCTCTCTTGCCATCAGGATCCCCATCTGTGGAGGTCCCTTTGGTTCTCTCTCATTTGAGTGATCTGCTGCATGCTAGGATGGCATATTGTTCTGTTAAAGTTCAACTGTCAGTAATTTCTGCTTGTCTGCCATTGACTCCTCCTCTGGCCTCCAGATTTGAATTTCTTAAAGGCATCCTTCTTATTGTGCTTCCCAGGAAGTCTATTTCCACCTTCCTGGGACCTCAATTTTTGTACTTGAAATATTGACTGTGGCTCTAAGCCTGTTTCTTCAGCTTCCTTACAACATTGGACTTGGAAGATTGTTTTTCTTTTGGCTTTCACTTCAGCCAAGAAAGTGTCTGAACTTCAGGCTCTCGTGACCATTCTTTCTATCTTAGTTTTCCACAGAATCTTTTTGTACTTATCCTTCTATGTCATGTCCAAGGTGGCCAGTGAGTTGTCCCTTAATCAGTCTATTCATCTTCATAGTTCACAGTTCATAGTTCATAGGTTATTACTAGGCTGTTTGCCATTTGCAGGCCATTTTAAACCTAGTGAAATTTCCCAACCCAAAGGTAAGAATCAAACCCTATACCTTGTGTCTGTGAGGCAGACACTTAACCATTAAGCCAACCCCTTTACTTCTCCTCAGTCTGCTAGTGAGAAAGTTTTTCCCAACTTGGATTTGCATAGACAACTCCGATATTATTTGAATAAAACTAAAGATGTTATGTTATCCTGTGTTATCCTATCTCGCCTTCATTCTTGCTGGTTGGGGTTCGGAACCGAACATTGGTTACGACTTGGCCTATTACTAAAGCTCGAGAGTTTCTACTGACTTGAGGCTGTACCCTATCCCATCATGCTTAGGGAAGATTACCCAGAACTCGTTTGCTGCCATACTAGATCAGGTACTTCCTACTAGGCTCCAGACTAAGTAGAAACATTTTTTGTATTCTTGTTACTGATAAATTGCTTTTTTGGTATACCGGTTGATAATAGCTAGTGTTAGTATAGTTTTGCTGTGAAAACTTGCTTCTCCTTTTGGCTGTTTGTCTGTGGGTCTTCGTCCCCACTAGGTCCTGTTTTTTCCCTATCCCGCGTTGTCATATTCCTTTGTTGTTTAACGCTTTTATTGTGTTGAGTAGTCAATGTTATCCCTTTAGTTTTTTTTACACTAAGGAGTTTAAGTTAGAGAACTCCTTACTCAGCCCGTTTAAGTTGCACGGCTTCCTCTCCCCTTGGTCATTTTTTTTTTTCAGGGAGTGTCGTTTTACTTAGCGACCTCTCCTCTTACCAGAGGAGATCGTCGTTTAAGTTAGAGGTCTCTCCTCTGGTCCCTTATTCCCTTGGTGGTGTTCTCCTCCTGTTAACTGTTAAAAAAAAAAAAATAGTTTTTATTGACCTTTCTTGTCAACCCTGTCTCTGTACCACTGGTAAGATCGTTAGCTAGCTAAAGTTGCTGGTTAGTGAAAGCCATTGGTTAGATAAAGCTTTGTTGCATTCTGTCAAAGGATACTAAAGAGGCAAAGCCTTCAGTCTTCAAAAAGTTTGACAATTGTAATCTGAAAATGTCCCTAACAGATGGACACACCAGTTGTGTTTACTGCTTGGGTGCAGTCCATCTGCAGGAATCTTGCGCTATTTGTCATGGTTTTAGTTCTAGGGTTTTACTAGAATGTAAAAACAAATTGATAGTTAGGGATTTACTCAAGGTGCCCTTTTCAGAGGCAGTCAAAGGGAAATAGAGTTCCCCTAAATTGACCCTTTCACCAAGATCAGACAAGTCCTCCAAAAGAGCATCTTCCTTGGTGCCAGCTTCGGAGCCATTGAAGAAGCAGCCAAAGGAATTGACCTCTGACCTGAAGGCTTTTGGGCCAGAAAAGTCCATCTCATCAGTTTCTCCTGTGCTTTCAGAACTGATCGAGATCCGGAGCTGGTCCCCTGTCTTGGACCGGTCTTGTCGGTGCTACACTCACCTATTCTCCAATCAGCCAAGTCTTCAGTCCACTCCTTTCGGTCTTCCAGGAGTTGACATGGATTGAGTGGTAAGGAGGCTCCTTTGGACAACGGCGCTGGCCAAAATCCTTTCGAGCCCTCCCACTGTGGAGTCTTCTCCAACAGTCATTACCACTCCTGTACCAATTCCTCCTCCGATCCAGCTGTCTGCTTCGAAGCCAGTGTGTTTGGAATCAATAGTAGTGGAACCTTTGGAGCTGAGACCTTTTCCAGGATCTTCGGCTCCAACCTTTACTCCAACCTCATCGATGTTGTTGTCCAGCGAGGGGCCTAGGCCGATGCTCCCCCATTGGGTTTGAGGAGGAGAGTTGGATCAGACAGGGCCTCGGCGCGGGCCAGCTTGGCACCTACATCAGCCTCGGATCCTACGGCTTTGGTTCAGGGGCAGCCTCCTGGTTTTTCGGAGCCAGGAGCTCCCTCTGAGCAGGGCCATGGTGCCTTCGAGGTCATGAGGAGTGTGTTGTCACCCCAGACTGCTCCACTTTCGGGTCTAAACATTCCTCCCTAAAAAGTGCCGGAGTCTGCATCCTTACCAAGCCCTCACTCCAGGCGTAAAGACCCTATGTCACAGGACACCCCATTGGGCGAGACCACTTCTTCTGAAACCTCCCCAGAGTATCCCTCCGGGGAGGTCCCTCGGAAGAAAGTATGTAAGAGGAAAACATGTAGACTCCCCTGATGAGTCGGTAACTTCAGACATGGATTTGGAGGATTCAGAAGGGTCCCCATGGTCACCCTGTGAGGATGTCTCCTTCTCGGACATCCTAGTGATCCTGAAGCAGAGAGGTGACTGGAAGGCCCCTACCCCTTCTGAGCATGAGTCTGTATAACCTGAAGGCATTTGTGTCTCGACCTTCCACCTCTTGGGTGTCTCCGCCCTTCAATCAGCTCCTTGGGGTAGTCAGTCGAAGGGTGTGGGGCTCTCCAGAATCTGTGGAACCTGTTCCAAGGAGACCCAACAAATTTATAACTGCCCCATCTGATAAGGAATTCTTGACCAAAGGTGTCCCGGTAGATGCTATGGTGGTGGTGGCGGCAGCCACCAAAAAGGAGTTAGCTGAGACTTCATCTGTCCATCCACCGAATAAGGAATCTCGAATGATAGACAGATATGGAAAGCATATGTTCTCGTCAGTGGCCTTTACACTCAGGTCACTGAACTACTTAACTCATTTTACCAGACTCCAGAGGGATCTCCTGAAGGAGCTAGGAGATGCCCTCCAAGGTTCTACAGCTGCAGGGGTGTCAGACAAGGTGACCGCCCAGCTTGCTACCTTAAATTTTGTAGTCAACTCCTCTATGCGGCTCATCTCTTATGCAGCTGATGGAGCGAGTAGGGGAGCAGGTACAGTAATGGCTTTGAGGAGGCATTCCTGGATGCGCCTTTGAGAGTTTGCTGAGCCCTTCAAGTCTTCCTTCATTTATTAACACCCCTGTTGATGGCTTGTCCTTGTTTGGGCCATACGTTAGAAACTCTGACCAGGTACAAGCAGGAAGGCAAAACTCTGTCTGCCATGGGAGTACGTTTTTTCCTCCCTATCAGGCCTTATCCCAAAGGCCAAAAGGGAGGAAAAAATGTGGTTCCGGAAAACCTAAAGAGCATTGCCAGACTCGCATGGTGAATTCCCCCCCCCAGGGGCAGAGCTGGAATCCATAATGGAAGACGCCGACCTCTTGGCAGAGGGGGTCCGCAAAATCAGGGCGACAGAGATACGTTCTCTGGCAGGCCCTTCAAGCACTCTGAAAGGAGGCCCCGCCTGTCCACCTCTGGAGGCAGTCAAAGCAGACTATCACTGAATCCAAAAGCATGGCTGAACATCCCTCACAACAAATGGGTGCAGTTGATAATATCCAGGGGATACAACATACCCTTCTCCTCCCCACCTCTACAGTCAAAATCAGTCTCAAACATTCCACCCAAATGTTGCTAGAAAAAATAGTCATCCAGGAAATCCCCTCAGACCAAATCTGATCCGGAACTTACTCAAGATTCTTTTTAGTTCCAAAGAAAACAGGGAACTGGAGACCCATTTTGGATATCAGCAGGCTGAACAATTCCGTAAAAAAAAAATCATAGTTCCGGATGGTGATACTGCAGTCTCTTCTCCCTTTTCGGGAAATGACAATTGGATGTGCTCATTAGATCTTCAGGATGCATGCTATCATATAAAAATGGACAGGCGATCCAGGAGACATCTACGCTTTCGGCTGGGAGCCAGTCGTTACCAATTCCGAGCTCTGCCCTTTGGTCTCACTACAGCCCCCAGAGTGCTCACCAAATGCATGGCAGTAGTCATGGCTGACCTGAGGCATCTAGGATTCTGGGTGTTTCCGTACTTAGACACTAGCTCCTGATCGCCACCACCGAGCATCTACTAACCAAAGCAAGAGACACCACCATTCATCTATGCTCGGAACTGGGCATTACCATAAATTTCAAAAAATCTGTCTTGTTGCCATCACAGCATATTCCATTCATGGGGCAGACTTAAATACAGAAGACATGGTAGCAAAACTGCCTCACAACAGAGTACAGATGCTGCGTCATCAAGTCTCCATCTTGCTCTTGAGAAAGAAGGTTCAGGCAAACTTAAGTTTAAAGGTCTTAGGCACTATGGCAGCAGCTATAACACTGGTACTTCTGGCACGTTTACACATGAAAGTCCTCCAGTGATTACTTTTCGCTCAATGGTCCATGTAGGAGTTACCCATGTCCCACAAGATCATCATCACAGACCCCTACAAAAAGGACTTACGCTGGTGGCTTCAATCCACTCAGGTAATTCTAGGCAGACTGTTCACTCTTCCACAACCAATAGCTACCATGACCACTGACACTTCCCAGATAGGATGGGGGGGTGTCATTATCTGGGAAAGACAGTCAAAGGAACTTGGCAGGAGCACGAGTACCACTTGCACATCAATGTCATAGAGGTGAGAGCAGTGCTTTTGGCGTTGGAGGCATTCCAGAACTCTCTTCCAGCAGGTACAATTGTGATACAGACAAGACAGTATGTCGGTAGTGTGGTATATCAACAAACAAGGCTGAACCAAATCCTATCCCTTCTGTCGAGAGGCTCAAAGAGTATGGCAATGGGCATTCTCCTCTCAACATTTTCTGATTACAGTGCATATTCCGGGGAAATCCAACGTGATAGTGGACAAATTGAGCAGAGCAATTGTAATGCCTCATGAGTGGTCCGTAAAACAGGAAATTGTGAACCAGATTTTTCGTAAGTGGGGCCATCCTTGCTGCGACCTCTTTCCATGTCCATGAACACCAAATGCAGCAGCTGCCTTGCCCTAATCCCCCACCTCCAGGGGAGTCACCAAGGGATGCATTTGTTCACAATTGGCCCCCCGGACTTCTTTTTGCCTTACCCCATTTCCACTAATCCCCAAAGTTTTACAGAAAGCCAAATCGTTGAGTTGCAGGTTAATAATCATCGCTCCATACTGGCCTCGTCAAGTGTGATTCCCCTTCATAGATTCCCCTTCATATGGCCCCATCTCCGAGAAGAGCCGTGGATTCTGGACCCAGTACCAGATCTTCTGACTCAGCAGTTAGGATTTCTCCATCCCTCTGTCCAAACCCCCAAACTGACAGCTTGGCTGCTCCACTTCCAATCTTAGCCAGGCTTCCCGACATATCCCCTGCAGTGAGACACTTCATAGTTTCGTCTCATAAAACAACAAATAGAAAGCTTTATGCTAGCAAATGGAAAAGATTTTCTTGTTGGGATTCCAAGAATCACATAGACCCCTTCACAGCCCCCGTAACTACAATTTTAGATTTCTTAGCAGAACTTTTTAATGGAGGTGCAGCAGCAACTACCATACAAGTACAGTTGGCCGCCATATATAACTACCACATAGGTGACATGGGATCAAAAATAATGTGTCTCAGATTGTGCAAATCTTTTCTGAGAGGTACCTTTTTACTAAGGCCTCCAATAAAGGAACCTCCACCTCCTTGGGACCTCAATTTGGTACTGACTGCACTGATTCTTCCACTATACGAACTAGCTTCCTCTTTTGATAGCCATCACCCTGTTTATTTTTTATAAAGACAGTCTCTCTCTCTTAGAATCCTTTTTTCCTTCCCAAAGTATGTTCTGAGACCAACTTGAATCAGTCCATCGACCTGCTGCCTGTTTTTTTTTATGGAAACAAGGCAGAGGCAGCAGAAGATAACTACACCAATTGGATGTCCACAGGCAGTTACTTTTTTTTAGAATTTAGAAAATCTGACCAGTTAACTGTTCTGAAGAGTTTATTCCCTTGAGCACCCAAGAAAGTAGGTGCTAGGGACGCTGTCCCAACCACCAAGAATGAAGGCGAGATAGGGCAACATATCATAAAGAAGTTATGTACTCACCATAACGTTCCATATTTGTTGTCCATAATCTCACCTTCATTCTTGCTTCCCACCCTCCTTCCCCCACCCTTCACTCCTGGAGGATTGAGAGGAATTTTATTGGTTGTGAATTGTGTTCTCTGCTTCCCTTCTTGTCTCATGAGACATAGACCTTGGGATTTTGTATATAATTTCAGAATATGTTAGTAATTTGCAAACAAGATTTAGGTAATCTTCCCTAAGCATGATGGGATAGGGATAGCCTCAAGCTAGTGGAAGCTCTCGAGCTTTAGTAATAGGCCGAGTCGTAACCAATGCTCTGTTCTGAACCCCAACAAGCAAGAATGAAGGTGAGATTATGGACAACAAACATGGAATGTTATGGTGAGTGTTTCTTTTCATCCTACGACTTTGGTTTGGCTGCTTTTAAGCAAACCATCTCATCCTGGAATTCTGAGACCATTTCTTTGTTATTCCTTTCATGTAAAATGTCTTTCCTTGTCTGTAAAGACACACTGTGCTAAGGCATTGTCTTTCTCTGGTGCCTGTTTCAAGGGTCTGGATACTAGTTCTATCCTTGAGGCCGCTACTTAGTCCTCAGTTCATACTTTCATTAAACATTACAAGTTAGATGTTTCCAGGGCCAGGACACGTTTTGACAGGACTATTCTGCATGGCTTTATGGAAGATGCCTCTGTGCCTTCATCCTCCCAGGCTTTCTCCTGAGCTGTTGTACACTCCCTTAGGTGAAGAATACAACAGTGATGTGGAAGGACATAGTACAGTTGTGCAAAATCTTACCATAACAGTAGTTGTCCTTTTCTTCACTCTTGCAATATTTGCTCCCTCCTCCCTCCTCCCTCCCCCATCTGTCCTGATTTTTGCCATGAGTTTTGTTTCCTTCCTAGCCGAGGGTCCCTTCTTGTTTTTTTTCCCTTCAGGATGCACGTATTCCGCCTTGTCCCAGTGGGGCTTTTTCATTTCTGAATGTTTGTGTCCACACGTCATCTTTATGCCGTACGTTTTGGGGGAGGATGTGTGTGATGTACAGCTCCTGTAGAGCTGAAAGCTTTGATATACTGGCAAGATGTTGGGTTATATTTGCAGGAGATCTCTTAAGTGGAGAATGCTGCAACAATGATGAGAAGGACATCTACTGTTATGGTAAGATTTTACACATCTACACTGTATTTTGCTGCTACACCTTATACTGACTTTCACAAAACCACAGCTTCAAGTGGTTAAAGCTTTTTCAGATGATATTGTCATTTGATCTTGATAAATGTACAAAAGAGACATTTAAAGCAGGAAACTTTGCTGTACCAAGAAAATGTCAGTCTGGGACAGGAATGGGATATAAAGGAACTTGAGCAGGAGGGAGAATATAAATATTTGTGAATCGAATGATTGGCAATAAAGCATGAACAAATGTGAATAAAATTCAGTAAGGAATACTTAGAAGACTAAAACTAACATTAGAACAGCCTCGAAGTGAAATCCAAGCTATAAACTCATTTTCTCTTCCTCTTCTGACTTGCAGTTTTTGGGGTTATTGACTGGCCCAAAAGGTATTGGATCAGCTGGACAGGAAAACAAACAAAAAAAATCCTTCATACTTATCAAATGGTATATAAAAATCTGTAGAAGGTATGGGCCTCTTTAAAATTGATTACATGTATAGATCTGCTGTCATGGGACTGCATACATATCTACTGACCTCATCAGATTCAAACATAGTGAAAGTTTTAAAACGTGAGGACCTCTCAACCTCTTAAAGCAAAAAATCTGGACAAAGCCTAAAATGATGGGGGTACAAATAGGGACAGATTTTAAATATTGCTCTTACAAACTTGGAAAGTTGATAGAATGATAGGTTTTGCATTAGCATGATTTTCCTGTAGGATGTGGAGTCTTAAACTGAAATGTTTGTCATTATTTAATGATGTTGATCCTCAGCTGTTTGCTAGAAAGGTACAGATTTTAGGAGAAACACACCAAAAATATGAGGCAAAAATCTGGACATTCTGCAAAAATCTGCACAGTTGAGAGGTAGTTATCCAAGATGACTTCCCTGCTTAGTTTAGCAGAAGCATGTCAGTGTCAAGTATGAATGAAAATGAAACCAAAACTAGACAAATCAGACAGCATCTGAATATGCTAGAAAATGAAACAATATAAGTAGATGGATCAGATGAGAAGGAAAGGAAGGTAGAAAAGGCATAAATATTGTGGCAAGTAAAGAGCTTTCCTGGAACAACCTTTCATCGATCAACATTTGATGCAGGAATGGTTAAGGAGATGTGAACTGAAACCAAAAGATGGATGGTTAATAATGTCGACCCAGAATAGTGAAATACATACACATTGGTTTAAAAAAGTTTTTTGATTTTTTTATTTATTTATTTTTTTTTTTTTTTACAGTCTTTCTGGCTGTCTGGACATTATGTTTTCGCTTTTCAGACCGGGGAGAAGAGAAGCACATTTGTAAATAACAGTAAGATGCCCTTCTATTCTCATGTTGCAGTATTCATTACAGTAGGGAAATGTTCGTATTCCACTGTTGCAGTCACACACACTCCTTATCCTGCCAGGGGAGCCTCGGGGCGGTGAATACCAGAGGTAGGCTTAGTTTTTTCTGGCCGTCGTGCCAGGCCCAGGACTGGATGTCAGTCAGGGTGTATCAAAAATCAGGCAAATCAGGTTTTTCTTGCCCAAACTGTCAGAAGCCCCCAAATAGGGAGCTAGGTTAAGGTGGAAAAACACCACTGGTAGAAAGTAAATACCAAAAATTCCCTGTAAGGACAAAGGTAGAGAGAGAGAGAGACAAGGGGGATGGAGACGGCAACAGTGAATGGCCCATGACCATACGTCCTGCCCTGTCTGCAAATCTTTTGTCCCAAAAACACTTTGCAGCCGTCTGGCCACGTTAAAACTGTGTTTAGAAAATCAGAGATTACAACATCTTGTGCTCTGTATGAAAGGTGAAGTAGGCCCGTCCAATAAGCCGCCAAGAAAATCAGGCCGGAATCCTACGCTGTGCCTCACGCATCCGAGCAGATTCTTGAGGCCGATGAAAGTCTGGGATCTTCTCAGACCTCCTTTTCCAAGCCAGGCCCGGGAACCTCACTGGAAGCTGGGATGGCGAAAACTTTAAGTACGTCCACTGAGACTAATCAGCCATCAGATCCTGAAGGAGGGGAACCACATCTACTTCAGTTGGAGGGCCCTGCTCCTACACTTCCACTCAAACAGACATCAGTTCTGATTCTTTCTCCACCTTCCTATCACCTTGAAGAGAAAACAAAAATTAAAGCATCTGGGGCCTCAACCAGTTCCTGGATGGGAATTATTTTCACAAGTCTTTTTAAAGCATTCCATGCCCTGCAGACACAACAACTACCACCTGCTCCCTCTGCTCGGTCCCCTTTAGAGGAAGACTACTACTCTTCAGAGGAATCTTTTACTTATGAATCACAAATAGACTCCCCCAAGGATTTAATTACCCCAGAGGAGGAGGACTCCATTACTCCTGAGTCCCCAGGGAAGGAATTCATCTTTGGTGACACAATCTCCCACATGAGGGAACATTTCAAGTGGCAGGCATCAGAAGTATCTGACACCAAGAAAAGGTACTTTGACCTACTTCAAATGGAGCAGCCATCTCCTTCTGCTGTGCCTTCTTTGTTACGTGCTTTCCAGGATGCTTGCTTACCTGCTTCTCAGTTCCCAGACTCACAACCACCAGCCTTAAAACGTCTGAACCATTTCTATAAGGTCCCTCAGGACATCCAGTTTCTTTTTAAAAACCCTCCAGCAGACCCAGCAGTTATTGCTGTCTCTGCTGACCAAACATCTAGACAACTGCCTTCTGCTGCTTGCTACCCAATGGATAACGACAGCAAATTCATGGACAGACTAGGGAAGAAAGTGTACACCTCCTCTACTCTGGCTGTAAGAGCTCTCAACTACCAAACACATATGGCTAGGTATGTCCTGGACACCATCACCAAAGCTTCTACTCTCCTCTCTGAGGCTCCTGATTCTCCTATTAAAGCCCAAATTAACACCCTACTTTTCCACAGCATCCCAGGTTACTAGGCACTCCATCAAGTGCAGTTGTGATGCTGTGGAAGCCTCATCAAAATCTGCTGCATCAGGCTCAGTTTTGAGATGATATTCCTGGGTGAGACTACAACCACTCCGTATGGACATACCAGCAAAATTGCTTGACATACCACTGGACAATAAGGCCCTGTTTGGCCAAGCCTCAGCAGAACTTCTCAAATCCCTTCAAGAAAAGGGAAAAGAACTTCAAAACCTAAAACATTTACTGGTATCCCCTATACCCAGATACCACAGGAACTACCCACAAAAACCTTCCTTTGTTACATGATAGTCCTCACACCCAGCTTTTCAGTCAAAGGGGCGTAGACAACCAAAGAAAAGCTCTACTCCCAGGTTTCCCACCAACTCTACCACCACCCACTTTCAGAGTCAGTCTTACCAAACCAGACCACCTCCACTGTGACTTACCACACTTAGACCCAAACAACCGCCTATCCCTTCATCTCACCCTTTCCCTACCCTCCTGGCTAATAATTACATCAGAACAATGGGTCCTCTCCATCATTCAGAGGGGACATTTCATGACTTGGTGGATGTTACCCCCTTCCAGGGTATTCCTCAACCACCTGCAAACCAAGCTCATCTTTTCCCACCCATCATTCAACAACTACTAGCTCAGGGCACCACAGAACAGGTACCCTACCCACAAAGAAACATAGGCTTCTACTCCAGAATGTTTCTGGTACCAAGGAAAGACAGCCCATGGAGACCAGTTCTAGACTTATCCTTCCTAAAACTTTTTCTCAAGGTACCCAGCTTCAAAATGATTACATTACCCTTGCTGTTACCACTCATAACCACACAGGCTTTCATGGTAGCCCTGGATTTGAAGGATGCCTACCTGCACTGCGCATTCCTATACATCCATGGTACAGGAAATTCCTCTGCTTTGCATTAGGTTCTTGGCATTTTCAATTCTCTGCCTTGCCCTTTGGACTCTCCACTACTCCTTGAGTGTTCACAAAGTATCTAGCGTCCTTCATTGCTCACTGCATAACACAGGCTGTACAAATATACCCATATCTAGATGACCTGCTTATTCTTCATCAAGACCACCAAGTTCTTCTACTCCACCTACAACAGGTGATTTCCACCCTAACCCAATTAGGGTTTACCATAAACCACGGAAAGTCTCACCTGAATCCCACTCAAGACCTGGTTTTCTTGGGATGCAGGATCAGAACAGAAGGAAAGCTTTCATTCCAGGCCAAAGAATCCTAGACCTTTGTCTATACTTCAGCAATCTCTTCACCCACTCCTCCTTGCCAGCTCGAGAATTCATAAGAATTTTAGGCCACATGGCATCCCTTATACACATGTTATCTCTGGCAAGACTCCACATCCAGAAAATTCAATGGATCCTAAAGAACTTATGGAGCCAACACTCCCAGCTCCTGGACTCACCTCTTCCCCTGCTTCAGTGTCTGAAGAGGGAACTCCAATTGTGGGTATCAGCACTTCACCTCAACCAAGGAACCCCCCTACAAGTTCCAGTCCCCCAACAAGAAGTCTCCACAGACACATCAGACTTGGGGTGGGGTGCAGTGCTACTACTAAACCAGAAACAATTCACCATACAAGGAAAATGGTCCATCCTAAGACAAAAGGACCATATCAACATCAAGGGAATGAGGGAACTACTGCTAGCACTGCAAAACTTCAAATCAGCTCATCAGCCAGGAACCCTGAAAGTGGTCACGGACAATATGACTGTCCTGTGGTACATAAACAAGCAGGGGGAACAAAGTCCTACCCTCTGTGCAGCCTGGCCACACAGATTTGGAACTTAGCATCATCAGTCCAGATTCACCTGGTAGCAGCGTATATTCCCCCAACAGAGAATGTTGTGGCCAACACATTCAGCAGAACTTCAACTCCCTCTCATGAATGGATGCTTCACAGAGAGGTATTCCTGGACCTTATCCACAGGTGGGGTATTCCACAAGCAGATCTCTTTGCCTCCCCCAGAACAGACAGATGCCCAGATTCTGCACAAGGAACCCACATCCACAAGCTTGGAAAGTGGATGCATTCTCCTTTCCTTGGGAAGGAATGTACCTCTATGCCTTCCCTCCCTTCACACTCATTCAGAAAGTCCTCCTGAAAATACAGAGGGACAAACCCAAAATCCTGTTGGTGACCCCACTTTTGGCCAAGACAGCATTGGTTTCCCCTTCTACACCTACTAGCCAAGGGCAATTACCCACCGAATAGACCTGCTCACACAGGCCAGGGGATCCCTACTACACCCCCAAATGAACAATCTGAAAATTACCTTATGGGTGATAGGGTTCTAATCCCCTATAGGTACTTGTACTTAGAGGACGTTCTCAATGTTCTGCAGGAGGCCAGAAAACCTAGTACCAGGAGAAATTATATATTTAAATGGAACAGATTCTCCAAGTGGTTTTAACGGAAAAAATCAGGACCCTAAGACTACTTCTATACCTGTGGTCCTTTCCTATTTGTGTGAGCTATTTCACTCAGGATTAACTTACTCTTCAGTCATAATCCATTTATCTGCCATCTCTTCTTGTCTGCCCATATCACCTCCTCTGGCTTCGAGATGTGAAGGCAAGCTTTTTCTGAAAGGGGTATATATCAGACTCCTCAGAAACCTATACCAACCCCTTGGGACCTGAATTTTGTAGTAGAAAAACTTAAATTGCCACCCTTTGAACCAGCGCATAGAGTATCCCTAAAGCTGTGCACCATGAAAACAGTTCTACTAGTGGCCCTCACCTCCGCCAGGAGGATATCAGAGATACAAGCCCTTATGGCTACCTCCCCTTATTTTATTTTTCACAAAGACAGAGTTGCCCTCAGGACTAACCCCTCCTTCATGCCTATGGTGGTTAATGAACTGTCATTAAACCAGACCATTAAGCTACCGATTTTCTACCCTCATCCACAAAATTCCTCAGAGAGGACCTTCCATTCTTTAGATGTCCACAGGCAACTGAGATACTACTTAGACAAAACCAGACCTATCAGACAGTCTGACCAAGTTTTCATCTCCTTCCATCTGAGAGCTCTAGGGAAGGCAGTCTCCAAACAGACCATTTTTTCATGGATCTCTAAATCCATTGGCAGGTACTATTCGTATCTTGGAAAATCCTTATACGGTCATGTCAAACTTCATGCTACCAGGGCAGCTGCCTCCTCAGCTGCCTTTTTGAAAGGGATTGACTATACTTCCATTTTAGAAGCTGCCACTTGGACTTCAGTACACACCTTTACCAAACATTACAAACTGGACCTAGTCTCCAGAGCCAGAGCAGTGTTTGCCAGGTCAAATCTTCAGGGCCTCATCGACCAGGGAACCCAATCCTCCACCCAGGCTCATACCTAAAGCTCTGGTACTCTCCCTACTGTAATGAATACTGCAACATGAGAATAGGAGGACATAGAATAGTTGTCTAAGAACTTACCATAACCATAGATATCCTTCTCTTCCATGTTGTAGTATTCAGTCCCCCCACCTGCCCCTCTACTTTACCTAACTAACATACCCTGGCTTACCTGTGGGGACATGGTCTTTTTCTCTACCAGTCTCCCCACTAAACACAGCCTATCTAGTACCATAGGGTCTAGTCTACATGCAAGTCTAAAGGGTCCTCCTATTATGACCCTCTCATAACCTGCAGGAGTACTACTGTATGCGGCAGTTTATTCTGAAGAGGGTACATGCAGACGTCACTTTTATATACTACATCGGTTTATGGCCCTGACAAGGGTGTCGCACATACCCTCCAGGAGCGAAGACTTTGGTATACTGGCCGAATTGCAGTGCTGCAATCAGCAACCTCCCTACTGTAATGAATACAGCAACATGGAAGAGGACATCTAAGGTTATGGTAAGATGTTCTTCGTGTTTCACTGTTGCAGTCATCGCATTTGGGTTATCCCTGCCAGGGTAGCCCTCGGCTGGCCTGAATACCAGAGGCTTAGTATTTCTGCATTGGTCATCAGTGGTATAAAGGAAGGCATCCGACGCCATTATATTAGTCTTTCTTGCCGTGGAGCCCGAAGCAGAAGCATCTGACACGAGTGCCGGTCGGTCGCTACCTAACTCTCATTTCCGAATTGAAGTGAAGTCTTTGAAAGCTAAGTACCCCGTTGGGGATCCTTTTTCCTTGCACTAACCAATGTCAGGAAAAAGTTAATAATTGTCTCTCCTGTGGAAAGCAAATACCACACCGGTGCTTCCACTCTTAATGCATCAATTGTCTAGTCACAGATCATGACATCCCTCATTGTCGCTTCTGTGCTTTAACGCCAGAATTATTCCTCATCGGGCCCTTATTGTAGCTAGATATTTCCATTTACAGTCCTTGAATTCCGATATGGCTTCGGTAAGCCATCCGACAGCAGATCTACTGAAAAAACGTAAAGATAAAGACAGAGACAGACTGCACAGGGCCAAACCTTCCGACGATGCTTCCATTGAGCTGGTCGTCAGTCCTCCAGAACTTAGTGAGGTGCTTTTGCATCCCCTGATGCCCGCTTCAGTTAATTTGCAGGCCGCTACCAAGACCCTTTCAGAATCTGGTATGCCGCAGAACTCTGCTTCGTCTAAGGATCCTGCGTTCGTCTCTACCTTGGATGGGTCCGGAGCCGCTTTGCAGGCACCGGCTTCCAAGGAAGTCCTTCGCAACACCAAATCCAGACATAAACCAATGCTTTCTTTCACAGCTACCGTTCTTTCAAAAACAATCGAGTGCCTTAGGCCCAGGGGTCAAACCACACCCAAGAAACCGACTACCCATTCTCAGGCGCCTGCTTCCTTGCCTCAGTCTCAAATGCTTAAAATGGCAGAAGACATTATCATGCTGATTAGGGGAAGCCAAGCCACTCTTTCAAAAAGGAAAAGAGATCTGTCTCCAGTAGTTTTTGACTGAACAAGAGTCAGTTGAATCCGATGCATCTGACTATGAAGACATGCAACCCCTTTCCACATATGAGGATTCTGATACAGAGGAATCCATTCCTTCAGCCTCTCCCCAGGGGATTTTTCCTTTGGGGGGAAACCTTGCATACCTTAAGGGAGCATTTCCAGTGGGAGAGTCAAGACTACCCACAGTCTAAAAAGAGACTCGGAGAGTTCCTGGACCTTCCCCAACACAAGCCCTTAGCCATCCCTGCAGTCCTAGATGTGGTGGATGATGTCTTCCTTGAATCCAGCTCAACTCCAGATACCTGCCCTCCTACTCCCAGAAAACCAGACAGGTACTAGAGAGTCCCTAACTCACACAAAAATCTTTTTAAAAATCCTACAGCTGACCCTGAGGTCATTACTCAAGGGCCTAAAGGGATTAAAGCAACCTCAGCTAAGAATCCCACCCGCTCAGACAGGGATTCCTGAGCACTGGACAGATGGGGTAAAAAAAAAGTATACACCTCAGCTACTCTTGCTATCAGGGCACTAAATTGTCAGTTCCATATACTTAAGTATCAGCAACATACCCTGTAACTCCTTAAACAAAAAATGTATTCCTTTCCTGCATGGGCAGAATCTAACGATTTACAGGACTTAATGCTGGTCAAGTGACTAAACACACTTTGCACTGTGGTTTTGACACCCTAGAAGCTTCTTGCAGAACAGCAGTCACTGGGTCTGTCATTAGAAGACATGCATGGCTTAAGGAACAACCCTTGCCAGACCATGTCAAATCAAAATTGTTGGATGCACCCTTGCACAAAGATAACTTGTCTGGCACTAAAGCAGAAAGATGGAAAAAAAAGCAAAATCTATGCAGACTGTTAAAGATTTCTTACAGGTCCAGCCCCCTAGGTTCAGCAGGCATTTTCCCTCCAAGCACTGGGCCTTTCCTGCTCCGAGTAGGCAGGGCCAGCCTAGGCCCTGTGGAAACAGACTCCCCCAGACAGCAGCCCCAGGGGTTGCAGAGATCTAAGCAGTGGACTACCTCCACTTCAAAACCAGGGAGTTTTAAGTCACCCCCTTATAGTAAGAACTCACAATGACTCGCCCCTTCCCAAACCCACCTCTGCCCACATTCACATACCCCTAGGAGGAAACCTTTCTTTTCACTCAAGCACCTGGGCCACCATTACCAAGGACAAATGGGTTCTGAGCATTGTATCTCAGGGGTACAAATTCTCCTTCCACACCCTTCCAACCCCAAAAGGGTTCCCAGATCTACCACCAAATCAGTGGGCAGAGGCTCAAAAGCAAATCCATTCCCTGCTCTCCTTGGGGGCAGTAGAGCATGTGAAGACTGGTAGAGATGGGTGAAGGTTGCCAGCCTAGCCAGATAGAATTGTGCAGATAATGCTATCATTTGTAAATATAAATGGTGAACTTAAAACAATGTGGCAACATTGCCCTCTGCTGTAAAGAAAGCTAAGTCAAGCATTTCTTGTTGGTCCTTTGAAATTAAAATTACTTTGTCTGTTCCTTTGACGTTAGAATTTGGAGTCATTGAGTCTGGAGTAAGCATCCTGCCTATTGTTTTAAGGCTAAAGTTTATGATCAGAATTTACATGTGGAATGTCCTTTATTACTTTGTGTAAAAGAATGTAAATGCAGTTTCTGTCCACCTGGGAACACCAGGAAGGTGTAAAAGATGATGTAATGTTTAGCAGAACTGGAGTTTTAATTTAAACAGTGAAAAACAGAGATTATTAAGCATTTTTGTCTTGATATACAATTCATCAGCACTGCCTTATGCTCTCTTTATGTAAGTAGCATGTTAGAACTGTGTTTTTTCCTAGAAGTAGCTAGGAATTAGAAAAGATTAGACTAAGTGTTTTTCTGTTATGTCAGAACTGTACTACTGAATTATTTTAAGTATTTCTGTGTGATCTCTGAACTCTTGACTAGCCCTGACTGTGTACTAGAAAGTATTGTCTTGTGGTTTTAATTATTTATTATTAAATATTTTAAAACCTTTTAACTGTAGCTGGTTTTGTGTAGAGATAAGTTAAGCTCTAAGAGTACATTGCATGTATATAAGGATCCTGTACCAGTTCACTCTGTTAAGCCTTGAGACTGTTTAGTCACATCTACCAATTGGATAATATTGCACAGTAATAATTGGACACCCTTTTAAGGGCCTTTGGGTAGCTGATAATTATTAGTGTGTGGTGGCAGCTGGTACTACCGTATTGTCTGGGTAAAAGGGGCACAGCTGGAGAACCTGTGCCAGCCTTCCCCAGAAGTGTCTGTGTGGTCGTATAACCTCTTATCTCAAAGTGTGTGTGTGTCAGCTACTTGGGTAGGGACACGAAGCACTGGTCGGACAGAGAGGATGCTGGAGATTTTAGCGTGCCCACTAGGCTGAGATCTAGACCCTATAGCTGTGCCAGTAGGGAGTCTTATTGGGGACCTGGGGAAGCAAGGGAGCAACCAGCCCTGGACTGACTGTGATCTCTGTGTGCTCTTAAGGGAAATTGCACTTTACTGTGTGTATTTGTTATCCTTTCCTCATATATGAGACACCCTCTCTGGTGTTAGTGGTGAGGATTGAGGGTCCTTGATTGCTGGGCCAGGGCACGGGCATCACAGAGCACGTTCCTGCAGAGCAGATAGGCCAAGGCTTCTACTCCAGACATTTTGTGGTGCCCAGAAAAGAGGGCACCCGGCGCCCCATCCTCGATCTTTCCATTCTAAACACCTTTCTGGTGATCCCAAAATTCAAAATGCTCACCCCCCAGCAACTGCTACCCATGCTATCCAGGGATGCCTGGCTAGCCACCATGGACCTAAAAGAGGCCTACCAGGAGTCCTGCAGAAAATATCTCCACTTCAGGGCAAGATCTCAACATTTTCAGTTTTCTGCACTTAGCTTTGGCTTATCTACTGCTTCCAGAGTTTTCACAAAATGCCTGGCTGTTGCCATTACCTTTTGCAGACAAATTAATATTCAAATTTACCCCTACTTAGACGACTGCCTTATTCAGGCAGACAGCCAGGAAAAACTGCTCAAAGACCTGGCCTTTGTAAAGGATCTACTAACCTCCCTAAGGTACATGAGCAACGAAAAGAAATCCAAACAAGTACCCACCAAAAGGATAATCTTCCTCGGAGCAAGTCTGGACACAGCATCCCAGATGGCATGCCTTACACCAGAAAGACAAACTTCTCTCAACTGGCCACCAGTCCCCAGCTTTCTGAAAGGAAAATCCTGCAAGCCCTGGGGTTCATGACCTCTTGCATACTTCTCATTCCATATGCTAGACTGCATGAGAGGAAACTTCAATGGTACCTAAAGTACCTTTAGTGTCAACACGCCCAAGATCTGGAAACTCTTCTGCCTGTTATTCCTTGCCTGAGAAAGGAATTTCTTTGGTGGGCAACAGCCTGCTCCCACAACAAGGAACTGCCATTCTCCCCACACCCTGCCGCCCAGACCCTCACCACAGATGCATCAGACTATGCTTGGGGTGCACACCTGGACGGCAGGTGCATACAGGGCCAATGGAACCCCCAGCAAATACACCTGCACGTCAATCAAAAAGAGATGAGAAATTATGGCTGTGCAGCAGGCCTTGATAGCTTTCAAGCCCCTTCTCTCTCCAGGGGTTCTCCTGATCAAAACAGACAACACCACTTTGATCAACAAGCAGGGAGGGACTCACTCCTACCCATTGTGTAGGCTGGCCATGACCCTTGGGTTCACAGCCTCTTCCATGCAAATACACCTGTTAGCTCAATACCTGGCAGGCTCTCTCAACTCCCTGGCAGACCAACTAAGCAGAAAGCTCTTGGACCACACAAGTGGCAGCTCAACAGAGACACCTTCTTCCTAATAACTCAAAATTGGGGAACCCCAGAGGTCGACCTCTTTGCCTCCCACACCAACCATCAGCTCAGCAAGTTCTGCACCAGGGAGCATCACTGCAGGGCTTGGAAAATGGATGCCCTGTCCTTCCCTTGGGTAAACCTCTCAGTCTGTGCCTTTCCTCCCTACCCCTCATTCCCAGGGTACTTCTCAAAATGAGTGAGGAAAAACCAAGGACCATTCTCATAACTCCATACTGGCCCAGACAGCACTGGCAGCCCTTCCTGCGCAGCCTGTCCCCGCTGCCTCCATGGAATCTTCCTTAAATTCCAAACCTCCTAACCCAGAGGGAAGGGGGGATGCATGCAACCCCAGTTGTAGACACTCAATTTGGCAGCTTGGCTTATACCCTAACCCCCCTGACCAATCTGCCATCTTCAGTAAGCAGGTTCTGGATGTTATCTGAGATGCCAGACGCCCTAGCACCAGAAAGTCTTATGCAGATAAATGGAAAAGGTTCCAGGCTAAGGGGGCCAATACGTCGCAGACCTCCATCCTGGATTACTTAGCTGACCTACTACACAGTGGTCTTCCCTCCTCTATAAAAATTCATGCCTCTGCTATTTCTGCTCATTTTCCCACTGAGCAGCCTCTTTTTTCACACCCTCTGATTAAACAGTTCCTCAGAGTGGCTAGCAACTTGAGGCCCCCCAGAAGAGCACCAACACCAGCCTGGGACCTTAACTTTGTTTTGGAAAAGCTCACCCTGCCCCCTTTCTAAAATTTCTCTCCTGGAAGACGGCCTTCCTCCTGGCCATCACTTCAGCCAGAAGAGTCTCTGAGCTGCAAGCACTTATGGCTATGGACCCCTTCAGCATCTTCCATGCAAACATGGGTATCCCTCAGAACTAATCCATCCTTCATGCCCAAGGTGGTGTCCAATGTGGCTCTCAACCAATCCATCCATTTACCCACCTTCTTTCGTAATCCCCAAAATAAGTGGGAAAGCATTCTGCACTCCCTAAATGTGCACAGACAGCTCAGATACTATCTGGACAGGACTAAACCCTTCAGAAAGTCTGATCAATTGCTGGTTAGCTTTGTTTCAGGGGCAGAAGGCAAAGCCATCTCCAAACAAACCATTTCCAAATGGACAGCACACAGCATCCATTTCTGCTACAAACAGCATGGCAAGCAGCCCCCCCAAGGGGGTCGGGACACATTCCACCAGAGCAGCCTCCACCTCTGCAGCTTTCCTCAGGGGAGTCCCCACCAAGGACATCCTGGAGGCTGCCACCTGGACATCTGTTCAAACTTTTACCAAACATTACCACCTGCCTCTCTTCTCCAAATCCAGGGCAAGGTTTGCCTCTGCAGTCTTGCAGGACATGCTAGTCAGCCTTAAGCTTCCTGGACTGCCTCCACCCATTTCCTCAGCTTTGGGAATCTACCCAAATGTGATGACTGCAACTGTGAAACATGAAGAACATAGTACATTTGTGTACACTTACCAAAAATGTAGATGTTGGAGTGTATTCACTGTTGCAGTCCTGGTTTCCCTCCCTCCATGCCCCTTTCTCTTTTTCTTCCTTTTTTTCCTTGTTGTTCTCCTTTCCTTACAAGGGACATAATTGGTATTTATTTTCCACTGGTGGAGTTCTACCACCAGAGCCTGGCCTCCTACTCTGGGGGCTCCTGACAGGTTAGGGCAAGAAAAACTGATGTAATGGTGTCTGATGCCTTCCTTTATACCTCTCACAACCTAACGTCAGTTCTCAAGAGACAGCAATCGACGCAGAAATGCTAAGTCTGGTATTCGGGCCGGCCGAGGGTTACCCTGGCAGGGATAACCCAAATGTGATGACTGCAACAGTGAATGCACTCGAACGTCTACATTTATGGTAAGTGTACACAACTGTACTTTCTTACATGACTATTCTATACATATACAACATACAGATAAAAATATTGATTCAATCTCGGATACAAGTGTAAAATGAAAATACATGTTATACATTTCACTGATACAATTGTATAGTCTAGGTAAGATACAAAGAGTACCAGTACTGTGATTGTAGGTAGAAAACAAGCAGTTTAGTATACATATGCTTAGTAGGAGTATTTTATTCAAATACAAAAATAATAGATTGTGTTCTTTTAGCTACCTTAAGACATCTGATTCCTATCCAGAGTTTGTGCAAGAGCAGGTCCATGATTCAGATAGGTGTGATTTGAGAAGTTTTTTAAAGTTGGAAGTGTTAGTAGTAGTTGTGATATTTAACGGCAGGGAATTTCAAATTTTGGCTATGCAGTTGGAGTAAAGGGAAACTCCATCTGCATTGTTAGGTTGGATATATTTAGGAAGGATTTGTTACTGGAATGCAATATTCTGTTATTGGAGTAGTGTATTAGTAGATTTTGAAGTACTGCTGTTTTTTCTGGCTGATTTAGTATTTGATGGGCGAAGGTGATTTGATTATTAGAAAGTAGATTTGGTAGTTCGAGCCAAGGTAGTTGTTTTAAAGCCAAACAATAATGGGATCTGAAATTTGTTTCTCTGGCAAACTTTGCAATTTTATTATAAGAAGTTTCGAGTTTTGCTAGGTCAGATTTCTTAATCTTTGTAAGAATTTGCAAGGTGTATAGCAGTGTAGGCATAACATGGGTTCTTGGTATAGTGGCCTTTGAAGATTTATTTAGAAAGTGTCTTTCTGTACAGGGTTCCTAGTTTTTGTGTACTTTTTTATGGTCTCTGGTAAGTGTATGTCAAATTTTATAGTATGGTCAATGACCACTCCAAATAATTTTGTTTGGGAAACCAGAGTAATAATTGTATGGTTTGATGATGAGATATTGAATGGTGGGTGGGTGTCTGCAGCTCTAGCTGGACAGAAGAGCATGAGTTTTTTGTTTTGTTATGATTAAGTTTAAGTTGTGCATTGTTTAGCCAAGATTCCACATCACTGAATGACGTTTAGGTGATTTTTTTGGAGTTTTTGTAATGCTGGGGCGGCACAAATCAGGGTGGAATCATCCACATATTGAACTACGGAGGCAAGTGGGATGATAGTATTACGATTATTAGTTAAGATAATGAAAAGAAGAGGCCCAGGATAGATCCCTGTAGAACTCCCAAGGTTACAGGCAGCAATGAAGAGAGATTTTGTTGCCATTTTACAGCTTGCTGGCATCCAGTTAGCTATTGCTGGAACCAAATAAGTGCAGAATGGATAAGTTTAAGTTCCGAGAGTGTAGTTAAAAGTTTAGAATGAGAGACTATCAAAAGCTTTGAACAGATCAAGAAAGATGGAGGAAGCCTAATTGCCGTCATTGTGATGGTGGTTAATAACATTAGTAAAGTTAACAAGGGCAGTGGTTCATAGGTGTGTACTAGGCTAATGGCCCTGGAGCTTTTACAAGTCTAGTCCCCCAAAAAATTGCCCAGGCACCGTGCCACCTGATGTTAGTTCACAGTGCTCCTATCCAGTAGGGCAACTGGAGTGATCCCTGAGGTAAACTTTGTTACCCATCCACTCGTCAAGATTTCTCTTGAAGAGGGTCATTGAGGTGCTCTGCTTGACATAAATGGGAAGCTTATTCCAGAGTATGGGCAGTCTTTGGGAGATGAACCTGTCTCTCCAGCATGTTCTGTTAATTGTGGTAATGAGGTTGTGATCTCTGGAGTGTGTGGAGCAGGGGAATTGGGGTTTCTTTAGGTGTAACATTTCAAGTAGGGCTGGGTCGGACATGGCTTTTTAAGTCAGATAGAGATTACCTCTAAAAAGGCAATAAGAGACTGAGAACAGCTGAAGTTTCTTGAGTCTGACCATGTAGGACATGTGTTTAAGGCCTAGGATCCTTTTTGTGAGGTACTTTTGTGGCCTCTCCAGCTGTTGTAGGTGTCTGGTCAGGTACATGCCAAATGGGGCATTATATTCAATGATTGGTCTACTGAGGGATGAGTAGAGAGGTATGATGACCTCTTTCTTCCTAGATGCAAAAACTTTGGTTATACGATGTGCCACTTAGAAGAACTTTCTGATTACAGTGGCAATGTGGTGGTCAAAGGTGAGGTGGCTGTCGACCTGGGTGCCCAGATCTCTTATGGCCCCCTTTCAGTGTTCAATGGGTTCCCATCAGTGTGGTAATTCGTGAGCTTTTTTCCAAAGGGGATGGTAACGCATTTTTTGGCGTTAAGCTTCAGGACATGGTTCCAACACCAGTCACTGGTCTTAGAGAAGTCCTTTTGTAGGATGTCTGCATCACTTGGAGAATGGATAATGACTCCTAGGTTGCAGTCGTCAGTGAACTTGGTCAGCCAGAGTCCTTCTGTGTTGGCCTGGACTTCTGAGAAGTAGATGCTAAACAGGAGAGAGCCCAGGACCGAGCCCTGTGTGACTCCACTCATGACTGGTCAACAGTCTGGCTTAGAATTCGCAACTTTCACTCTGTGGGTTCTGTCTGTGAGCCAATTTGCAACCCACCTAGTGATGTAAGGATTGATGTCTAGTTTGGTGAGTTTATCAATGATACCTGAGTGGAGAATGGTATCAAAGGCCTTGGCCAGGTCGAGGTAGGCTGTATGCACTGCCTTACTCTCATCCACAGCCTTGGTGACTACCTCAAAGAACTCAGTCAGGTTCAGCAGGCAGGATCTTCCCTTGACAGAGCCAAACTGTGTGGGGTGAAGAGTTTGGAGATTGCCTATATCTTTTTTAAGCAGGTCCATGATAATGCACTCCATAGCTTTGCTTGCCAGACTAATAGGGCGATAGTTTTCTGGGTCTGTAGTTGCTCCCCCTTTATGGAGCGGGATGACTGTAGCAGTGCGCCATTCGTTAGGGACATAGCTTGAGGTAAGCCTGTGATTGAACAGGGCACACTGATGTGGTGCAAGTTCGTTTTGTAGCTCATGTAGGACACAGCCAGGGATATTATCAGGTCCCATGGACGCTGTATTCTTGGCTTTGGACGATGCAGCTTTTACCTGTGTAGCAGAAATGGTGGATACTGGGCTTTCTTCTGGTATTGTGATAGGGCTTTTGGGAGGAGGGGTAAAGTTGGCACTGAATCTGTCTGCCAGTATGTTTGCTATATCTGTTGGCTCAGTATAGGAGGTGCCATCGTGCAGTAACTCAGAGCAAATCTAGGTATTGCTTTGGAGGTTTTTGATATAGCTATAGAAGGCTTTGTGATTATTTTTGGTGTCAGCCACAATTCTGCCTTCATAGCTGGCTTTAGAGGAGTTGATAAGGGATCTCAGCTTTTTATTGAGACTGATAAGTGAGGTTTTTCCAGTCTTGTGACTTCATTTTTTTCTGCAACAGTTTCTTCCTTCTGTTGTAGAGTTTATTTATGGCTGGGGACCACTAAATTGGCTTACTTTTGTTGGAGGAGATTGTCTAAGATTTATTTGGTATGGCAAGATCCATGCGTTTGTGTACGTACTCATACCGTGCATTGGTGTGTGATTCGGCAGTCATGCAGCTATTTTCCATTGGCATGAGAGCCGAGAAGTTAGCCACCTCTATTTTTAAGAGCCCAAAGTCGGCTTTAGAAAAGTCTTTCAGGGTGGTCACCTTAGCAGGGGATGTAGGTGAGGTGGAGATTTCCATGGTGATCAGTTTGTGGTCAGATTTAACCAGAAAGGAATTGACTATAGGTGTGGGGCAGCGGTCTCCCATGTTGGTGATAACCAGGTCGAGGATGTTGCTTCCTCTAGTGGGGGTCAGAATGAGCTGGTCCAGGGCACTGGAATCGATAAATTCCAGAAAGCGTTGGGCCTGCACATTGGTACTTGAATAATTTTCTCAGTTGATGGAAAGGTAGTTGTAGTCACCCAGTATGAGAATATTGATAGATTCCAGGGTGCTTACAAACTTGGAGTGAGAGTGTAGGGACATGTTTGGGGTTCTGTAGCAGGCTATGACTTCTATCGCCATCTTACCCAATGTTAGTTGTTCCTAAAGTATCTTGGATGCATTATGCTGGGCTACCAATCTAGAGGTGTGAATATCCTTTAAGAATACAGAGACACCAATGCCTTTGGAGCTTCCCGCCGTATTCTGAGGCTGAAAGCTATGGAATGAGTTGTAGACTGGGAGTGCAGGGTTGCTTTCTGCCTCTTTAAACCAGGTCTGTCTTACAGCACAGATGTCAACATTCTCCATTTTTAGAAGAGCTTTGAGCAAGTGCATCTTGAGATTTAGACTTCTACCATTGAGCAGCATGACCCTTAGATTGCATTTGTTTGTAGTTGTTATGGTGGGATTTTGGTCTTTGGAACACTGCCTAAAAAAGGCACTGTAGATGTGGCAAGAGTCTTAGCCAGTACCCGGAATCCCAGGGGTGACAGATGCAAGCCATCTCTGGCAAAGCATTGAGGTCTGTCGATCATGTTGTCCCAGGCACATATACTGGATCCCCTTAAAATGACACCAGAAACTTAGTCAGTTGTTGAAGTCAATAATTTTCTGCTTGTACTGTGGTATCATTCTGGGTGAAGGTAGGATACTGCTCAGGGCTAGGGTCAGTACCTGCCTGGGCCACATAATCCGAGAGTTCCATCACAGCTCTTTTCATGTAGTCCAGGGAGGTACATTTCAGGTCATTCACACCCACATGGAAAATGACTGAGTCATATTTGTACTTGCTGTGGAGTGACCTGAGTGCATGTTTTATGTGGCAGATCTTGGCACTTGATAGACAACTGACTGTCGCCTTCTCCTTGTTCAACCTAAAGAGTGGGACATCAGTGTGCCTCACAGTTGAGTCTCCTATGATTAGTACATTGGCAAAGTGTTTTGCCTTAAATGCTTGGGTTGAGGGGCACACTGGTGGTGAGCTATATGTTCTGGGGTTGGTGTTGTGTTGTGGTGGTTGAGTGTGCTTCGGTCTCTGGGGTGTCTGTTTGGGTAAATTTTTATTGAGAGCCTCCATGAAGGTAGGTGTATAGTTTGTGTTTCTATGTGTGAGTTGTGATGGTTGGTGTTTTGGAGGGCTGTGTGTTCTATGTAGTGAGTTGCAGGTGTTGACCTTCTCTTTTTAACCAGCTAATCTGGTCTTGGTTGGAGCATGCACTGCTTCCAGTTTGGTGATATAAGTGCATCTCTCACATGTATGAGTGTTGGGAGGTAAGAGGAGAGGGTTGTCCGTGTACATTAGACAATTGCCACACTGTCTCAGAATGCCCAAGTGCACCAGGTTAGCAGGAGAAAGCACAGGAAATTGCCCTTCAATCATACCAGGAGGGGTGGTCATAACTAATAAGTACTGGTGCTGTTACTGCATAGGAACAGCTTGTGCTGATAGCACCTAAATGTGTTAAAATTAATGCTACAAAAGCCTGTTAAAGTGCTAGCCGATTAAGCTAATTGAAGTTTAAGAAGTAAAAGAACAAGCAGGTTCTAAGGAAAAAGGTGAAGAGCAGACTTTCTGGCACCGGTAATAGTTTACCTCAGCTTAGCACCACTGCGCGGTGTGTAAACCTGCACAAACATGGGCTTTTAAACCAGAAAATTGAAAGGGATGGAAAAACTGCCCAAACAGCCAATGAACTGCAAGTTCTGGACCAGACACCACTCCTGTAGTGGTAGGCTACCTAATGCTTACCACTCCCACTGATAAGCTAGATGCCTTCGTTCCAACACAGAAAGGTCTGGGGGACTCAGAAACTTACCAAACAGTCCTGGATATAGCAAGTCTGTATCTGGACTAGACTAGTTACAGGAAAGGCGGGAAACAAGCTTAGAACTTTTTTTTTTTGTTTTTTTTTATTTTGCAGAAAAGCAGTTAAAACAGTAGCAATAACACGTTAAATGCAGTACAAGCTAGTACACTGGAGTGTGTAGCAATATTAAGGCAAATACAGTTTAAATAACTGCAGATGCATTAAAAACGACAAAATACAAGTACAGAGAGCAGTAAATTATGAAAAAATCAAAATGGAGGCACTTAGAGTATCTCTTTCTCATTCCTGTTGCTCTTCTAATCTGCAGGACACCAAAACTGGATCCGAGGAGCTTAAATAACACTTAAAATTTAAACAGACTAAAAACAGCAGTAATAAATGCAGCAGAGAAGATGTAATTGAACACTTTACAGAACAAGTAGTAGAAAAAGCAAGATGAAGTAATAGTGTTGGAGGAGCAAACACAAATATTGTAAAAGCCGCAAGCAGGTGAATAAAGTTTTTTTCCCCCCAAGTAAAGTGGAAAGGGAGAAAGAAGGAACAAAATATAATTCAAGGTTAAGAAACTAAGGGGGTTGGCCTTCTCAAATGTCCTCTCTATTAGGTAGAATAAGCTAATAACACTAGATTGGGAGGAGTGTCCCAGATCAAATTTATAGTAGGGGAGGGCAACTGCAAAGCCAGCAAGTATAAGAACAAGACACCAGTAGGGAGGGATGGTGGGAAACTGTGCTACAGCTGCTAGCTGCACTATTTTAGGCAGAAAACATTATGGAAATGCTTATCACAGCAGAAAAAACAGCAGTGGGGCCACTAAATGAAAGTATTACACAGATAAAGGAGCAAGCAGACTCTAGAGAATGCTTTTAACTGCAAACAAATAAGGCATATGATACACTCCTTGGCAGGAAATCAGAAGAAATAAACAGATGCTTAACAAATGGAGAAAATGTCCAGTTAATACCTTTCACACAGTGAAACTTGCTAAAAAAGCTTTACAAACAGTGTGCCAGTAACAAAAGTAATTTAACAGGCCCTGGGCAGACAGTTTTAGTACAACCGTGCAGATTACTTTATAGCAATAAAATACAGTAAAAAGTATGCAGCAGACAATACAAAGTGCTATAAATGGCTAGAATAAGCAATAACTAGTAAAAATAAGCAAAAAAAAAAAAACAGGATATGTATTGTTATATATCACAGATCAGGGTTGTGTTCAGTGTCCCTCCTCCACTCAGCGCAGTGTGTATAGACAGAAATCCTATCAAAGATGGGGCTTAAATACCAGACGGTATAACCTGACGCAACTTAAAAAAAAAACTCAAAAGAACCAATGAGTGTTTACCCCAAGCCCTAGACCAGCCAACCTTTACCAACCAGTAGCCAATCAACAACAATTACTCTCACTAAAGTGAAGAAAGGTTTCTGCTAAGCCAAGATGGCCTGGAACATGTGCTCAGAACAAGCCAGCACTGCAAAGAACCAACCAGGCCCCAGAGACAGCAAACCTGAACTAGGCTGTGCTACAACTACTAGCTACACTGTTTTAGGCAGAAAACACTACAGAAATGTTTATCACAGCAGAAAAAACAGCAGTGGGCCACTAAATGAAAGCTTTAAACAGATAAAGGAGCAAGGAGACTCTAGAGAATGCTTTTAACTGCAAACAAATCAATTATATGATACACTCCTTGGCAGGAAATCAGAACAGACAAACATATGCTTAACAAATGGAGAAAATCTCCAGTCAATATGTTTTATATTGTGAAACTAGCTAGAAATGCTTTATAAACAATGTGACAGTAACAAACATGATTTTAACAGACCCTGGGCAGACAGTTTTAGTACAACCATGCAGATTAGTTTATAGCAATAAAATACAGTAAAGGGTATGCAGCAGGCAATAAAAAGTGCTATAAATGGCTAGAATAAGCAATAACTAGTAAAAATAAACAAAAAAAAAACAGGATATTTATTGTTATACATCACGGATCAGAGTTGTTGTCAGTGCCCCACCTCCGCTCAGCTCAGTGTGTATAGTGGTGGTGCTATGATTAAGACAGAAACCATACTGAGATTTAGATAGAAGATTGTTGGTTATTAGATAGTTCAAGATTTGTGAATGGATGCACCTGTCAAGTATTTGTGATGATTGTGATAGTATAGCTGTTGGCTAGTAATTTGATAATTCTGTCAAGTTTCCACCTTTATGTAGTGGGATGGTATATGAGACTTTCCAAATTTTAGGCACTTGTTGTTCTGAGTTGAATCGATTTATTAATATGTATACTGGATAGGATATTGCTTTGCAGCGATGTTTGATAATCGGCAGTTAGTCAACAGCAAGTGTAGTAGCTTTAAGCCTTTTGAGATATTTAACTATGGTGTTTATTGGGGCAGGTTGAAAAGAGAAGTTATTGGGATCTTGTGTGGGTACTATGTGAGTATGGGTAGGGGAAGAACAATTATTGTTTGTCAGGACTAGTATGGATTCAGTGAAGTATCTGTTAAGTTGTGAGGCTGTGTTGTCTTTAGTGTCTGTGAGTGTTGGGGAAGGAGTACTAGTTTGTCCTGGCAGTAGGACTTTTTTCATGGCAGCCCAGAATTTTTGTGGGTTTGTTTGATTTTTTTTTTTAATTGGATACTGCTATATTCATTTATTTCATCCTGTCTAATATGTTTTTAACATTATTACGTAGTACTAGATATGGTTGTTAGTTGTAGTTTCATCATTGAGCCATTTCTCCCAGGCCTTATCTCTAGTTTTTATCAGAGATCTTGTTTGTTTGGTTAGCAAGATGGCATAATTCGATTTTATCTTTATTGTTCTGGGGGGGTGGGTGTTTAGGATATTGAGGAAGGTTGATTTAAAGTATTCAACTGTAGTATCTAAAGGGAGATCTTTGGGTGGTGCTCAGTTGCATTTTTTTAAAGTAATTATGAAGTCTTTGGGGATGCATTTTTTCTTATCTTGGATTTGGTGGTAGGTGGTACATTTCTGTGGATTTATTTAGTATCCAGAGAGTGTAAGTTAGAATATGGTCACTAAGGCTATCTGGGAAGACAGCCAGTGTGTAAGGATAAATGTGCCATGTTTTTAAGGATCCGGTCTAGGATTGAATGTTTGTTTGATGTTTTGTCTATTCTAGTACATGTTTGGATTTTTTATGAGAAATCTTGTAGGTTAATGTGGTCAGAGAGTTTTTCAGAGTTACAAGAGAGCCAGTCCACATTAAAGTCTTGCATTATAATTTTTTTCTAAGGGAGGGATGTTGCGCTCCAATTTAGGATGTGCTCTAGAGTAGTCAGATTGTTCCCAGGTGGGATGTAGGCTCCCACTACATTCATACGTTTCTTTGGATTAATTGTTAGTTTAGTAAACAATATTTCTTTGTTGTTATATGTTTCTTTGGATTAATTGTTAGTTTAGTAAACAGTGTTTCTGTGTTGTTAACGTTTGGGATGGTTAGGTTTAAAGTTTCTAAATTGAGATTGTTTTTGTATAGAAAGGCGATACCACCACTTTTTTTTCTTTTCTGTCTGTCTAGCTTATGTATGTTGTATCCTGGGGGAAGTATTTTGTTGCTAGAGATGTCTGATTTTAGCCAGGTTTCTGTTATAATTGCTATATCTGGAGTATATAGAGCAAGGATGGCATGCGATTCTTGTTTTGTTCATGATGCTCCTGTGATTTATATTAAGTAGTATAAGTCCGTGCTATAGGTAATTACACTTGCTATCCTACCCAACAACAGTTAAGGGGAGACAAATACAAGTAGAGCTTATTTATCAGATTTTAGGGGGAGGGGTCGATAAAACAGAAACTGCTTGATGTCAACTCTGGTGGTATGCTGTCCAGATTAGCTAGAGTCCCAACCGGACCTACATTGAGTTTTTTGATAGTGTAAGTTTCTTTCTTCCAGCACTTTACAGTTCCCGGATGTTTTAGTAAGTTCACTGAGCACATTTAAAAGAAGTTATAGCTGTGATACTGGGTATTTTCAGGGATAGTTGCTAGAAGTAGTGTACTGTAAAGAAAATGTATGGAGTGAATATGTTTGCTGATACTTAACTAGTAATGCTCTATTTAAAACAAAAACCTCTCCTCACTTTAAGCATCTCTTGTGGCAGCTATGGCATAATACTTTATACTTGTGTAAACTCTAGCAGTATTTATTAATATTCTAAAACCTGCCTTTAAGTAGCATACAATTTAAGGAGCATTGAGAAAATAACAGGGATACTTACATGGGAAGCACAGAGGCCCAGCAAAGAGATGAGCAGCATCTGGTTTATTTTTTTAAAAATGGCACCCTATCTTCATCAAGTTTAAAGTAACAAGGTACCTTGGGGGGGTATATGTGGGAGAAAGTGACAAATGCAGATTCTGTTAAAAAAAAAAGAAGAAGAATTGGAAACAGTTGCACTACTTGTTGCTGATTGTGATAAACTCATGGCAGAAGGCCTGTATATTGAAAGGCAAAATAATGTGGCAAGACTGTTGAACTGAGGAACACTACAGTGTTGAATTAGTTGAGAATCATTGGAAACATGAACCACAAGGCATGTAGAGAATGATGAAGTTTGTATCATATGGATCACTCATTACCAACAGTTCAAAAAATAGATGTGAGAGAAACATATCTAGTAGTCTAGCCTGTCTAGGAAAAAGAAAAAAAGTAGCATTGATCATTAAAATTGCTGCACCCAGTGATTGTCTTAAGTACAGAGAGATGCAAAGTCATAAAATACCAGGATTTGCAGAAGAAACAAGTGTGATGTGAAAGAAGGCCACCCAGACAGGTCCAATAGTAGTAGAAGCAGGTCTAATAAAAAAGAATTTGCAATCCTATTTAGATTCTACCGATAGATGTAACTCCATGTGAATTACAAAGGGAGTTATTTCTGGGCATATTATATGTGCTGAGAAGAGCACTTTTGGCTAACATCTAAGACTGAAGCTATACTAATATTAAATAGAGTGATTTGTTAGGTTCCAAATAGATAACTTAGACTTTTCTTTTTGGGTATTGATTTTTAAATTGTTCTTGGTGTCATGTATCTGAAAGTATAATAGCAGTTGCTTTCTAGAAGGGAATTTTCATATTTCCATACCTCACTAACTCACTTTTTATAGCCACTTTGAGGGAATTGGTAGAGTGTGGTCTGCACAGTGTGTGGGATAGTTGTATAATTCCTTCCTTTGCTATACCAGTATTTCTGTTTTCTGGATCTTTGCTTGCATTCATTCCATGGTGAGTATTCTTTTCCCCAGACTGAGTGACATTATTGATTATCAGTCTTGTATCCGTCCATCATGGATATCTCTGTCATATGGTTATTATGACCTCGTAAGTTATGTGGTAGTGGCTATAATAGTCATTGCTATAGCCAAGCTTCACAGTAGGATGGTCAGTTTGCCCTGCTTGTTCCATTGGAAACGATTCATAAAGCTCCCAGACAGTCATGTTTAGATTTCTGCCATCTAATAGGAGATAGACTATTGCTGCACAGGGGGGCCCTTTACTCCAGGAACACTGTTTCATACCATCTGCACAGATGCTTCTAACTTGAGCTGTGGATCCTACAAGTGCTTTTAGTGGTTAGAATACTTCCTAACCAATACTGAGAAGCACAGCTCTGTAAACATTTTTTAGTATAGCAGTCCTTGGGGGCAATTGAGGCCTTCCACTGTTTTTTTTTTTTCAGTGTCAAGGGGAGAGACTGATCTCGATGTACAGTCAAGTAGCTAGTATCCCATCATCAAACCTGGAGATACCAGCTCCGTACAATCTCTGCCAAGAGCTCTGAAAATGTGTCAGAGAATAGGCTTTTTTTAATACAAGGAGACTGGACCTTCCAGCCATTTTTTAGCTTTGACCAGCCTCATTTCAGTAAAAAGACCAGTTATAATAATATACCAGTACAACAAACAGAATAAACACCACTTTCAAAATGTGCAGAATTACAGCTAATATTTGCTGCTGAACCACAAGCTTGTCTTCCAGAGCTGACATAGGTTAATATGATTCAGCAGGTTTAAAGTGGAGAGACTTCTAACCAAACCAGATCACTAATGTTGGGAAAAGAAGCATCTACAAAGTTACCTTGAACAGTACATTTTTACATTGAATGTAAAAAGGGATTGTGATTAGCTGCTTCTTAATGAAAGTGAAAGTGGCTCCCATATTTTTTGGATCAAAGATTGAAGAGGTTCAAGTACACTATTCCAAGGAATATTGCAGTAGGACTAGGGTGTAGCAGAAATGTAGGGGTACCTAAATGTTTGCAAATGTTTTTACTTTTAAAAGAGAAGGTAAAGTGTTGCAGTATTTTAGATTTGGCAATTTACATGCTAATCTAGTCATAAGTCTGACTCTGAGTGACAAGGAATACTTTGGTTTAATTTAAGGTAATAAAGTATGGTTAGATTAATTTAAGATAATTCAGTGATATTCATCCCTGGGTGCATTGATCGTGAACCTGTAGATTTTGTTCATAGCGTCTTGCATTCTTGTGATATTTACAGATTGAACCTGCAGAAAGTAACAACAGGGTATGTTAAAATATGGATAGATGCATACTGTTGTGCAGTATGTTGTGATTTTGTCAGTAGTTAAGCTTCATTAGTTAAGTGATAATTTTATTGCTGTTAATTTACTAAAGGGGTGTGCTTTATCAACATGTCTTGTGAGTATTAATGGGGTCTGGCCATAGATCAGAATACTTGTATTATTTAACCGAGTTCAAGATGTTGCCTAATGGGAAATATTACAGTTAATTTTGCAGAGCAAAGATAATGTATTTCAGTATGTTGAAGTGCGTAACCTTGGTTTTCTTTGAAATTCATGTAAAGATGTTTTATTTTTTTTATTTTATTTTATTTACTAATTGTAGATGGATGGCTGTGAGGCCATTTTTAGTTATGGCCTGAACTCGATAATGAGCAATACAAAGACAATAGGCTGGATTCATTAATGCCTATACTAAGTGTACACCATTGTGAGTGAATAGACAACACAAGCATAACTGCCAACTTCTTCATCCTGTTTTTAGTTTTCCTACTGATTTTCTTGCAGCCTTAAATATTGAGGAGGATTCATAAAGGTTGCCACAAAGTGTAATCTATACTGACACTTAGTGTAATCTTTCCGAATAGATGGTAAAAAAAATTGTGGTAGGGATGTTCTCCTATGTAGATCATAAACACTTAGTGTAGGCATTTACGAGTCTCATCCAGTATGTGGTAAACAAGTAGAATTACTTTGAAAAAAGATTATATAGAAGTCATGCATACATTATGTATGTGATAGTAAATACATGCATTGACACTTAGATGTTTTTAATAGTGATATTCCTAAAAGTACACATTCTTTGTTGTTTACTATGAATGGAAATATTCTGTTCTCTTAAAAGCTAATGCTAAAAGCCTGCCGACACAGATCTCCAGGGTCCATCTTGGACCTTGTGCAGCTTTTGTAACAAGGTTTTGCTAATAACATTTGGAGATCTTGATCAAAGGTCCTGATAAGAAGGTAATCCATGTAAGATATTGAGAAGGTATCTGGGAAGACAAAAAATGAATAGTTAATGATAGTGGCAAATAGGAGAGGTCTTAAAATTAGTACTTGAGGGGCACCTACAATTGCCAAAAGGGGATGACTAAAAGTCTGGCTTACCTTAACTCCAAATGCTGTATTGTGCAAATTAGCTTAGAAACAAATCAGGTGTGGTATCCTACCCGCACTGATTGAAAGTTTGGTTAGCATTAGTAGCTTGTTGTACTATATTGAATTTGAAGGTTTTGTTAAAACGATATTTACTACTAGAGTCAGTTGTCCCTCATCCATATCATTCAAGATGCTGTTAGTAAGGAAAATGTGCAGAATCCCTTATAGAAACCAAGTTATGTCTTTAGGAATCCATAAATGTTAAGATATGTTCTGCTTTGGTTAGACACCATTCTGCCATAAATTTTGCAGAGAGATCATCTGGCTGCATCTTTTGGACTTAGCCAGTTGAGATGGACCTAACTTGGACAGAGGAATGATTGTGAAAGTCTTCTAGAATTCAGGAAGAGCTGCAGTTACAAGCAATGTGATTTGCTGAAGGTGGTGTATGACAAAGGTATCATGGGTCCACTGTGAGTAATTGCATCTCATTTAACTGACTCACAATAGTTCATCTTCAAAACCTTGGGAAGTTGACAAAGACACCTCAAAGATCCAAAAATGCAAAAACTTTTTTTTTCAAGGACAAGCTTCCCTGCACCCTCTCTCAATGTGGTGGCAAGCCCTCACCCCCTGACTCTTCATATGCTGACTGCAAAATTAGACAAACCTGGATAACAGGGAGAAAGTGAGGAAAACACAAGATACACCTTCTCACTTTTCTCCATGATTGGACATGAGCAATCTTCCAGATTCACTGTTATCAGCATCGACCATCTGGCCAGTGACAAACAGTAGGGATCTAAGCATCAGCTGATTTAAAGATCTTTTTTTTAAAGGCTAATGGAGCTAGCAGAGTCCTAGTTCAACCTTCTGAGCTGTTTGGTTACATCCTTTAGGTTAAAGTGTGAATAGGATGTAGTGGGCACCTGTGTCACAGCAGTAGTGTCAGGTGTAATTACTAGAATATCCGTCTAGCTGAGAATCCAGCTTTAACCTGAGGATGTTAAGTAGCATATCCTTAATGTCTGTATCGATAGGGGACTTCTCTTTGGTCCCCCTTCACAAGCCATGTTCAGGGGAGTGGATGAACAGGGCAAGGACATTCAGTCTGTGAAACATTTACTTTTAGACTCCTGTCATTGACCTGTCTATAGAAAGTAAATGTCCTGCAGAGTATCTGCTTGAAAAGAAAAGGCAGTTCCAATGACAGAACAGATATGGGATAAAAGCATGGAATGGGGCAGCCCCCCCTAAGGCTCAAGACTGGGAGGCTACTCTCTCCTAAGGCACTCTAGGCCCTTATCAGATCTGACTACACTCCTTCCCTTCGGCAGTTTCTCCTCACTCAAGTCTCTTGTGCGGGTTGTCTGGACCTGTAGAACTTCAGTTTTTAATTTTGTTTCCATCACCGTTTGTCATGTGTGTTATTGTATAAAGTATATCTCTCACTGTGCCTTTTGCACTACAATATATGCCCTTGCTTATTATGAAATTTGAACAATGTTATCCTACAGGTGCATTCAGTATGTCCTGCACCTGGTTGAACACTTCTTTATTGATAGCATGTTAGTCATAATTTCCCTTTTAGTTTTCTTGTGTAATTAAAGAATTTTTTTTTTGCTTTCAGCCTTTGAAATCCAATTGAGCTCATAGTTTGGTGTGAAATGCGTGATATTTAAGTGTTTTTTTCTTTTTAATTTAGACTTGTTATAATGACGGGAATTATTTTTGAATGCCAAATAGTACTACTATTTTTAGTGTATCATATTACTTTTGTGATTTCACCATTTTGTTTTAATTTGCACGTACCTGTATATCTTACCAGAATGTTTTCATGAGTCGAGAAGTTAATAATAATAAAGAACTCATCCACAGTATCTTGACCAGGTTTATTTGTCAGACTGAACAAGATATCCAGGCTGCATAAGTATCACTTTTATTTCATCATAGTTTACGTTATTAAAGTAGAGAGCAATGATTTATTTATTACTGAGTTATCATGATCTCCGTTAATTACAGAGGGAATAAATAGCAGTGGAAAGTAGAAAGCTATTAGGTTTTCTTAGTATAATAACTGATATTGCTACCTCTAGCTGGGTTTTGTGCTATTTTACCTAATTTCTTTGATTAACATAATTGATTTGTATTTTAGTATAATTATTTGATGTTGAGTAATTTGCTGAATCATTGTTTGGATAATTAAATTCTAACATGACAATTGTATTTTCTTTTGTGTTTTTTTTGCATCATGGTTTAGTCAAAAAGTCATCATGTTCTTGTAGGAGAAATTAATGTTGATGGTACATATAATATTATATTCAGTAACACTGTTTTTTTGCATCATTTTACTTTTTGGTGGTGGTTTACAAATATTGAGACATCATTACCTACTGGATGTGAATCTGCAACAGTAAAACAAAGCATACCTTGAAGTTTGTGACATGAATTTTAGGTATTTAAGTCAGGTTTCAGCAGTGATGCATATAGCACTTATTGTGGAGATTTCTGTCAATTGAGTCCTGTGTGTTCTTTTTGACACAAGGAAGGGAGTTTGAACATTTGTCAGTTTTATGAGTCTTCTTAAATGTCTTTTAGTGATGGACCCCTGGTTAAGAGCTTTCTCCATACCACTATATTTCTTAGAAGACACAAAAAGGAAGAACACCGTTTGTGGTAGTCAATACTCCCAACAGGTTGTCACTGTAACTAATGTTAGCAGCAGTCACTTTCAGACCACTCTTGCCTAATGTAAAGCATGATGAAGTTAAAATACCTCTGAAAATTCAAGGTGCAACCTCAGGACTAGGGCTTTCAAAAACAAGACATTGCTCAGCCCAAACCCCAAGCTAGACAGGTAGTTTTGAGGCTTTACATGTGTAGTTTCCCTTATCCCAATAAAGAAGTGAAGAGAAGTTTGGCTTCCTTGCTAATGTCTTCAGGTCATTAGTTTTGGATGCCTGACTTGAGATCAGTAGTGTTGGATGTCCGGAGATAATTTATTTTAGGATACCTGGCTTGTTTCTTCTGGAACAAGAACGCTAAAGAACAGAACTGCTCCAATGAGTTGACCTTCCACATTACAAACACATCCAAACTAGAGCTTTTAATCAAGAGATTTAAAAACCTTCTCTCTAAAAATGACAGTGGAAGTAGTCGCCCTCCAGCAGGATTCTGCAGTATTGTTTACATATTGTTAATATTTGTTTCAGAGTTTATTTCAGTATTTCTTGCACTGAGTTGCACTTTGTATGTATATGTTTATTTACTTTTTGTCTTGTTCTGAATAGTTGCATGCGTGTCGTTTGTCTTGTTCTTAGTAGTTTTATGTCATTTATGTAATTCATACTTGAAGAGTCATTCAAACTGGAGTCAAATTCCTTTTATGCGTAGTACTCAGCCAATCAATGTGATTCTGATTCTGAATAGAAACTTTTATTCGCAGTTCTTCTTGTTGCAATAAGACAAGCTGTTACAGACATATAATAGGCATGAGAGCACTGAACAGGTTAATTCAGTGCACAAATGCCCTACTGTTATGCATGCTACAGTTTTCTTCTCCATTGTAGAAACTGATTTTGCTCTCCAGGGAATCATGACATCAAATATACATTCACTGACCATACAGAAGGTTTCTTAGATTTTGGATCAGTAATCACAAAATTCATGTCCAAGACTCTGACCTTTGAATATACCTCGGAGTCTTTAATCCTTAAGCATCTCATTTAATTCACAGTCTTCTTTTGAGTTCGGAGAATTTGTGTGTTACCATAAGTGGGCAGTTGAAATGTTGTGTTTTCATCATGGGATCAGCTTATATTAAACATAAAGTATTTTTCCTTTTGCAGGATAGATGGTCAACTGTCAACTTCCAGATGTTGTAGCCAACTTCCATATCACATCAGTTTATTAGATTTTTTTTTAGCCTTTACTAGTAGTGTGCGGGAATAAAGCTCTGACTACGGACCAGGCAACCCGAATTCAATTAGTGCTTCATATGCTTGATAAAGCAGACAGGGATGATGGCCGTGGTGTCTCCTTGGGTTTATGGAGTGCACATGCATATAGTCCGATTTACCTGTTGGAGACAAGGGGAAACAACCCGTCAGTGCCTCCTCTGGGTGAACAGCGGAGGGACATCTTTCTGGTATTGACCCTTTGCAAAAGAGAGGGGTGTTGTAGTACTGATACCCATTGCACACTCCACCCACAGGTTGTCACTGTGTAGGTGCAAGGGGGGCTGTTGCTTAAAGGAAAGTACCAAATCACTTTCGGTAGTCTTAATGATGATTATTCCTTGTTGACATTTACCCTCCCCAGTAATGAGAGAACTAATTGTCCGATTTGCTTTGAAGGAGCTGATAGTCATCAAGCAGTGGCAGCTGAGTGGAGTAAAAAGGTACAAGAGTTGGGTCTGGTTTGTACAAGGTCTTCCTTAGTGAAGAAAGGACCAAGATTTAGTTTCAGCATTAGCTGAAGTTCCATCAGAACTGATGGCTTTTCTCCAAAATGTTTTCAAAGGTAATGGGGCTCATAGCAGCTGCTGTTTGCAAGCCACTTTGTTAGACAAGTGATGCTTATCCTGTCTTCATATTGGAGTCAACACAAGGAGTCTTTGCAGTATAGTCTCTCTCTCTCTCCTTCAGCTCTTCCAGATCTTTTCTTGTGATCCTGTTAAAGTCATAAATAAATAACATTAAGAATTTACCTTATATGCCTCTAGTCAGGAACAACACTTCAGGAAGTGCAGAAATTTTATTCTTACAGCGCTGGGAGTTATTCTTCATAATTCTTCTTGAAGCATTCTCACTTTACATACAAAAACTGTAATTTTATATATTTTCTTACCAAACTGCTCATGCAATTTCATGACGTTATAATAATTGTGTCCTATAGAAAACTTTGCAAATGTTTTCATCCCTTGTGATTTTCGCTTTAGACTTCACGTGAACACCTTCCTATACATGATTTACCTGCTTCCAAAGGTTCTTGTTTCTTACCTTGGATGTTTCAAACCTGCTTTAGCAACAACGCACTCTTAGCCTGGAGGAGTCAGGCTAACAAATTCCTTTTTGTATAGCTATATGCCTCACTTCATGCAACACGTACTATTCTGTCTTATTACATACTAAAAGAATGCAGTTTAAAATGAACAGTAATACTGTGACTTATGAAGCTGTATTTTTCCCAGTCCTGCATACAAATTATATTTGCTTTTTAACAATCATATTATAGCATCATTAAGAAGCTGAAATTAATATACATTTTAATAAGCTGGTCTTGTCCCATAACAATCCTATTTCCTGAATTTGAAATTATACGTGCTTTTATATCCCTACCTTTTCCTCCACACATAGCTACTGCAGATGTTTCTATCTTAGGCCAGTAGTACATTTGCTTTGGCTATCAACTCATGAATTGCAGATGTTCATTGTGTTTCACTGTTGCAGTCATTACTCTTGGGTTATCCTGCTGGCAGGCTACCCTCAGTTGGCCAGAATTCCTACCCTCAGTCAGCCAGAATTCCAAAGTCTAGGTCCGGCGTCTGTTGCTATTGCCTCTTCCCTGACGTCAGTGCGCCAGGGTTATAAAAGATACAGCTGACGCCATTTTCTTCAGTCTTTCTTGCTGTGCGGTGCCCGAAGCAAAAGCAGTTCGCAAATGCCGGTTGGCCGACTCCTGAGATTTTCAAATCCGAATTTCAGAACCAAAGTCTTCATTAAAGCTAAGTACCCCGTTGGGGAATCTTTTTTTCTTGCTCCAGACAGATGTCAGAAAAAGTTAACAATTGTATTTCTTGTGGGAAGCAAATACCTCATAAGGATTTTCACTCTTACTGTATTCCTTGCCTAGGCCCTAATCACAACGTTGCTAGCTGTCGGTTTTGTGCTAGATTTAACCAACGCACTATCAAGCATCTGTTTGATTTTGCATTTCATTACTTTGGCCAAAGATTTAATTATATAATGATGTTGGACCAGCCGACAACTGGAGTTTACAAAAAACGCAAGGACAAGGATAGGCATCCGAGGTCCAAAACCGACAACAAAGCCTCTACTAGGCCAGTCGCAGGTTCTCAGTGAGGTGCTTTCGCAGCCCCTGGCACCCGCTACCGACTCCCACGTGGAGCCAAGTGGGCCTCTGGATACTCAAGGTATTGGACACTCGAAAACCATTCCCTCAGATGGGTCCGGAGCTGCTGAGCAGGCATCTGCTTCTGAGGGTGTCTTCAGACCTACACAACTATATATTAAGCCATCTTCAGCTTCAAAGACAAAGACTAAAGCAGCGCTAAAGACAAAGAAAGAAGTACAGCATTCTCCTACTCAGACTTCCATGCCTAAAAAGCAGATGCTCAAAATGGCCGAAGACCTAATTACTTTGATCAGGGGCTCCCATCCCCCTCCTTTTAAGAGGCCTAGGCAAGATACAGAGTATGATTCCTTTGATCAGGTATCTATTTCCTCTGATTCATCTACTGAACAGGATTACTCCATGCTTCCCTATGAGGATTCTGATGTTGAAGAATCCATTCATTCAGCCTCTCCTCCTGAGGATTATTCTTTTGGGGAAACCCTGCATACTGTGAGGGAGCATTTCCACTGGGAGAGCCAAGATTATTCTGAATCTAAGAAAAGGCTCAGAGACTTTCTGCTACTTCCTCAGCACAGACCCCTTGCTATTCCACTGTTCTAGACATTGTAGATGATGTATTTTCAGAGTCCGGCCTGTCCCCTGAGTCTTTACCCCCTGCACCTGCTAAGCCAGACAGATGCTACAGGGTCCCGGATTCTCATAAATTCCTATATAAAAACCCTGCTGCTGACCCAGAAATTATATCTCAGGGTCCCAAGGGGGTTAAAGCTTCCACCGCAAAAAACCCTGTCCCCTCTGATAGGGATTCTAGGGCTCTAGACAGATGGGGGAAAAAGTATACACTTCTGCTACCCTGGCTGTAAGGGCTTTAACTTGTCAGTTTCATATGCTTAAATATCAGCAATATTTAATGTCACTGCTTAAACAGAAAATGTTGACAAATACTGAATGTTCAGAGAGCAAGGAATTGCAGGATTTATTGCATGCAACTGAACAAGTGGGAAAGCATACTTTGCAATGTGGTTATGATTCACTGGAGGCCTCTTGCAGGGCCGCTGTTACAGGTTCTGTTATTAGAAGGCATGCATGGTTAAAGGAACAGAATCTGCCTGATCATGAAAAATTATTGGATGCACCATTACAGCATGATACTTTGGTACTAAAGCAGAAGAGGTGTTGAAAAAAATGGAGGATAAAGCAAAATCCATGCAGACAGTCAAGGATTTCTTACAGGTACAGCCACTCAGGTTTAGCAGGAACTGGCCTTCTAAAAATTGATCCTTTCCAGTGTCAGACAGATCACAAAGAGCAGGTACAGGCGTCCAAGAGGCAGATCTCAGCCCCAAGGCTCATACAGGCCTAAACAATGGGGTGCTCCTACCTCCAAAAGCGGAGAAGATAAATCACAACCTTACAGGATACCGTCCCAATGACTTTCCTCTACCAGTCCCAAGCAGTTTTCCTTTGACAGCCCCCTTAGGGGGAAAACTAGCACTTTTTTCATCAAATTGGCAAATGGTTACCGAAGACAAATCGGTCCTGAACATAGTGTCCCAAGGCTACAGGTTCCATTTTCATACTCTACCAAGGTCAAAGGGCATGCCAGACCTGCCACACAATCAATGGGCAGAGGCACAAAAGCAAATTACAGCCCTCATGGACATGAGGGCCATTTAGCAAGTACCTCAACAAGAGCAGGGGCAAGGATTTTACTCCAGACTTTTCCTAGTACCCAGGAATGACAAAACCTGGAGACCAATACTGGACCTGTCAACACTAAATTCGTTTCTGGAAGTTCCAAAACTCAAGATGTTGACTCTACAGCAGCTACTGCCCATGCTGGGCAAGAGGGCTTGGCTCGTAACTTTGGACCTAAAAGAGGCATACCTGCATGTCCCAATCAGACAGTCTTACAGAAGATACCTCAGATTCATAGCTGGCTCAATGCATTACCAATTCTCTGCACTGCCCTTTGGCTTATCTACTGTGCCCATAGTCTTCACAAAATGCCTGGCACCAGTAATTGCGTTTTGCAGACAAAAAGGAATTCAAATGTATCCCTACTTGGACGACTGCCTAATTCAAGCAGAGAACAAAGACACTCTTCTACAGCATCTGGCGTTTGTAAAAAGATTACTAATTGGCCTAGGGTACACAGTAAACGAAAAGAAATCAAAACTAGTGCCCTCTCAAGAGATAATATTCCTGGGTGCAAGCTTAAATACAACTACCCAGATGGCTTATCTCACGCCAGACAAGCAAAAGCAACTGACTACTTCAAGAAATTGGCAACACAAACCCATTTATCTGCAAGGAAAATCCTGCAGGCCTTTGGTTTCATGGCATCCTGCATTCTACTAATTCCATATGCCAGACTGCATATGAGGAAACTACAATGGTATCTGAAAAGTGTTTGGACGCAGCATTGCCACAGCCTGGAGACAGTAATTGCACTCATTCCCTGCCTACAACAGGAGTTTCGATGGTGGGCAGAAGCCTGTCACCACAACAGGGGTCTGCCATTTAGTTTACCCACAGCCAGACAGACACTGACAACGGATGCATCAGATTATGCCTGGGGGGCCCATATGGCAGGAAAATGTATTCAGGGCACATGGCCTGCACACCAGATGCATCTTCACATCAATCAAAAAGAGATGCTAGCTGTTCAAAATGCCCTGACAGCTTTCAAGGGCCTGCTTCATCCAGGACAGTTACTGATAAAGACAGACAACACTATGGTCATGTGGTACATAAATAAGCATGGAGGTGCACATTCCTACCCCCTCTGCAGACAAGCAATGACCTTATGGGACACAGCATTGGCTTTTCAAGTTCACCTGCAAGCACAATTCCTGCCAGGAAAAACAAATACTCTGTCAGACGAATTAAGCAGAAACCTCATGGATCCCCACGAATGGAAAATGGATCCACAAGTCTTCAGCATGATAATAAGGAAATGGGAATGCCCAGACATAGATCTATTTGCCTCCCCCCACAACTGTCAATTGCAGAGATTTTGCACAAGGATTTATCACAAGCAAGCATGGAAAGTGGACACCCTATCATTCAGCTGGAAAAATCTAACAGTATATTCTTTTCCCCCAATGCCTCTCCTTCCCAGAGTACTCCTAAAGGTCAAACAAGAGAAGCAGAAAATGATACTGATTGCACCAGACTGGCCACGCCAGCACTGGTACCCAATCCTAAAGAGCTTGTCTCAAGGTCCAGCATGGATATTGCCTCAAACTTCTCACTTGCTGACCCAACAAAACAATCAGATCCTGCACAGCCAACTCAGGACCTTAAATCTGGCGGCATGGTGGATAATGTAGCCATTCAGAACACTACACTTTCAAAAGCTGTTATGGATGTTATCTTGGAGGCCAGGAGGCCCAGTACCAGAAAATCTTATGCAGAAAAATGGAAGAGATTCCGTGCTTGGAACCAGGAACAGGGCATTGACAAGTCTGTACCAAATATTCCTCAGATTTTACAATACCTAACTGAGATGCTGAACAAAGGCTTTACTTTCTCATCAATTAAGATTCATGGCTCTGCCATTTCAGTCCATTACAATAAGGAACCACCTATCTTTTCCTCATCCTTTAATAAGGCAGTACCTCAGAGGGGCCAAAAACATTAGGCCTCCAAGGAGAGCACCAGTACCGGCCTGGGACCTCAATTATGTTTTGGAAAAACTCACACTGCCTCCTTTCGAGCCAGCATCAACAGCAGATATAAGATTCTTATCCTGGAAAACAGCTGTGCTCCTAGTAATAACCTCTGCAAGGCGAGTCTTGGAGTTACAAGCACTCATGTCTGTGGAACCTTTCATCATTTTTCATCCAGACAGGGTTTCTCTGAGGACAAACCCTACATTTATGCCTAAGGTGGTGTCCAGTGTGGTCCTCAACCAAACCATTCACTTGCCTGCCTTTTACCCAAATCCACAGAACAAGGGTGAGAAAATTCTGCATTCTTTGGACATACACAGGCAGCTGCGCTTCAACTTGGACAGAACTAAAGCTTTCAGAAAGACTGAGCAACTTTTAGTGTCATATGCTGTAGGATCACAAGGAAAGGCTATCTCAAAACAGACTATTTCTAAATGGATAGGCCATTGAATCCTTTTCTGCTATTTTCAACATGGCAAATCAGTGCTTAAGGGCATTAGGTCTTATTCCACCAGAGCAGCAGCCACTTCAGCAGCCTTCCTCAGAGGAGTACCTACCAAAGATATCTTAGACGCTGCAACTTGGAGTTCAGTGCACACCTTTACAAAGCACTACCACTTGCCTCTCTACTCTAAGTCCAGAGAAGGCTTCGCCACTGCAGTTCTGCAGGGCCTCATAGCCTCTCCTAATCCTATTTAGCCCAGCCACCCATCCTCAGCTTTGGGATTCTACCCAAGAGTAATGACTGCAACAGTGAAACATGATGAACATAGTACAGTTGTGTACCTACCATAAATGTAGATGTTTGAGTGTATTCACTGTTGCAGTCCAGGTTACACACCCACCATCCCCCTTCTCTTTGCTGGAACTTATCTGCACTTCTCTATCCTATACAACCTTTTTGGTGTATTTGCTTGTAGATGAAGGAAATGTTATTTTTGTGCATGCATTTCTTATTGGCATATTTTTCAGCCTACCAATTTGGGGCACCTGACATCTGGGGCAAGAAAAATTGAAGAAAATGGCGTCGGCTGCATCTTTTATACCCCTGACGCACTGATGTCAGGGAAGAGGCGACAGCAACTGACACCGGACCTAGACTTTGGAATTCTACCCGACTGAGGGTAGCCTGCCAGCAGGATAGCCCAAGAGTAATGACTGCAACAGTGAATACACTCGAACATCTACATTTATGGTAGGTACCCAGCTGTACTTTTCCTTCCCAGTAAAAGCATTTATATTAAATGTTTTGAGATTTCAGAAATTTTCAAGGCTCTGGAACTTACTCTTTCTCTCCTGAATGACTTCAGATTTGGACAGGCAATACTCTTGTCCTGTGTCAATATCAACAAAGAGATAGAGGAAAGTTTATAATTTCTAATTCTGGAAATCATCTCTGTCTCTGAATCTGAGTAACAAAATGTAGTCTGATGAAGTCTGTGAAAGTTTAACAAAAGCTAAAAGAGCTCCGTTGGTTTTTATAGTTTATTTATTTTGTGCAGTTGAATAAAGTATTCCTGCTACAGCTGATTTTTTTGTCTTGTCTTGGGAAGTCATGTTTGTTATTGTGGAAATTGTAGTCTTGTTTCTCTCAGCAAATAAATTCTTTAGAAATTCACCAGTGTGGTGTAGGTATGCTTATCCTCCATAATATCAGGAAATTGACCACTTAAGTATATCTGTTTGCAGCAGCTCTAACTTTAAAGTTTCAAGTATAATGAATTTTAAGGTCAGATCCTTCATCCTTTGCTTAGATACCGTCTCCTGTAGGAGATAGATATTCATGTTTTTCAAACCTTGTCTTTCATTCATGGAAGCTTTTATTAGGGTGCAAGGAGAGTAACCAGCCAAGATTTTGGTGCTTCCCTTCTTTCAGATTTGGCTGCCCTTGCTTCAGAAGCTGGCCCTTCACCTGTTGCAACCCCTTATTGCTTCTCCCAGTACACAGAAATTTGTTTGGAAGCCAACATCTTGAAGCTTCATGCTTGGTCCTTAAAGTCATGGCTACTTAACCACAATTGGTGTACTGAAGCAAATAGATTATTCTGATGTAGCATAACTTATCTTTTGGCTCCTGAACATCTGTGTAAGTCTAATTGCTTTCAGTTCTGAGCTCTTGATGCATATTTTTCCTCTCTTAAACCAAGATTGGAATTGTTTGCTTTCTACACTGTTGGCAGGCCAGACGCACAATATTACACAGTTAAGGTTCATCAGTTAGCCTTTTCAGATTTCCAAAAATGTGTGGATAGTACATCATTTTACCCAGATAAGTGCTGCACAGAGAGTTTTTTTTTTTCACATTAAACCTCCTAATCAGCCACCTGTCACTTAGGACTTCAATTTCCTTTTAGAGATAACACTAATGACTTTCTTAATGATCGCAGCTTTTGTACCTTATGGATCTACTTTTGAAGCTTGAAGTTTCAGAACTTCGAACTTCATATGGTTGAGATCATAACATCGAAGTTTTGAAAGTTGGAAACCTCAATAAAATTTTTTTTTTAATTTTCTTTACATTTATGCAGGGGGAAGCCGCTCTGCACCCCCCACACCCCCGCTAATTAAATATACCAGCTCTGAGATCTCACTGTAGTGAAGAGAATGGTAAATTTCCCATTCTGCACTGTACGGCGACCTCCATTTATACCGTTTGAAGTTTCAAAACTTCAGTGTTATGGTCTCGACCATATGAAGTTATAAAGTTTTGAAGCTTTGACCTTCCAAAGTAGACCCATGTAGGTCCTCTTCAGATCGAAGTTTCAAAACTTTTATATGTCTGACGACCAGATCGAAGTTTTAAAAAATGTCCAGTGTGGAATGGGAAATTTACTGTTTTTCCTTGCTGTAGTGCAATCTCGGAGTTGGTATACTTCTGTAGCAGGGGGTGTGGGGGTGCAGGGGGTCATGTCCCCCTACAAAAATGTAAAAGAAAACTTTTTTTTTTTTTTTGTTTGTTGATTTTTTTTTAACTTTGATGTTTGAAGTTTTGAAACTTCGATCTTCTGAAGTAGACCTACATATATATATATGTGTGTGTATTTTTGTTGTCTTAACACACTTTTTCTGTTAGGTATGTTTTCGGCCAGGTGCATTTTCAAACTTCAGGCCTTATTGCATGACATTTTTTCTTTAATGTTAGGATAGATTTTTCCTTCAAACATATTTTAAATTGATTATAATGCGGTTTCAGAATTTAATCTCCTTATTTGCTTGTTTACTCCCTAAAATAAGTCTAATTTGGGAGAAGCTTTACTTAATAGACTTGATGTCAGAATGATGATTATATATTGGGGATCCTTGTAGGTGCTTCAGTCCTCGTTCATTTGTACATTTTACAAGCATGTTTGCTAGCTTCATTGTTTCCCTGCATTTGCCTGTTGATGGTTGCAATGATATATGTGTTTTTGCATGTGCGTGTGTGCACTCATGCAAGTACATTTATTTGAATGTTCTGATATAATGTGTATTCTGAGATTACATTGTCTTGGAGAAAGAGCAATCGTTTAAATTAAATTAATAGTTAGGCATAGTTTATTGTATTAAATGTTGCTGTTTCTTCAAGTTGGAGTGAGTGAGAATAAGAAAGTAGCACAAGTGGGTGGGGTGCAGGGGAGGCTTCCCTCCTTCCAAAAATGCTTTTTATCCAAAAAAAATTAAAAAATCTAGTTTAACCTCAAATACATATGGCTATCTGTTATTTTTGCTCTGGGAGCTAGTTTCAGGGAATTGTTGCTATATATTTGTGTTTAGAAGAGTTGGTTTTTGAAACGTAGCAGTGAATGGTTAACTATTGCCTTCTGTACTGCAGGACAGTTTTGTCTTTGCAAAATTAAACTTGTGAGTCCTCTTCAGTAAGCAGTGTGTATCTAAATGACTTAACCATTACATTACAAAGTGTTACATTCCAGGAGACAAGCAAATTCCAGGTCCCACACTACATTATTCAATTTAGGCAGTTACTGCCTAATCTGCTGGTTTGAGTCTCATGTCAATATATTTGTGCATCTGCAGCTTAGAGTATACTGACTCATTTGTGAAGCATTAGAAACTGAATGATCACTTTAAGGGTAGGATGGAATTTTGCCAAGAAGTCCTCAGTGGATTCTTAACAGACTGTCTTCACCTCCCAGCTGAGTAAATTACATGATGTGTATCTTGCAGAAACATGCACTTCTTCTATCTAAAGCCTAAATCGTAACTCTGGACCCTCAAGACATGTCAGTCATTCAGCAGAACGGTGGCTCGCAGTCAGTCAAGTCATTTTTCTTTGTATAGAGATAGTAGAGTTCTTATTTTAAAGTCAGTCAGAAGGTGTTCTTTTTATCCTTGGTTTCCCTTCCAGTATTGGAAGGGTCTGTGTTATAGAGAATATGCCCCTTCTTTTACTGATGATCATCTGATAACAGCAACTAAGAAGATGACAAAGGAGAGAGTGAGTCGGACCCAGGATGAACTGCTATTATTTTCCAGAGCAACTGGGAGGGATCAGGGTCTTATCTTTTGCAGCCCTTTGTAGTGGGAAATGGTTGTGAACTCCTCCATAAATACCACATCTTTGTCATAGATTTAATTTAGTATTTTTTCTTTTCTTTTTTTGCAAACCCATGGTAATTTAGTGAGTTGGGTTGTAACTTAATTGCTGTGGCACTGTGCTCCCCCCATGTTTTTTCTCTTTGACCTTCTCTGGAATTGGAGCTACTTTGGCTTCTGCTCTGATGTTGTCTTGTCTTTGTCTATTACACAGTGTGCATCCTTCCACATGTTTCAGGCACTTCATCTCTATCACCTTTAACTTCCTGAGCTGATCTGCCTTTACTGCCCAGATTTCTGTACCATACAGTAGTACTGGAAACACTTCTGTTTTGTATACCTAATTTTTCAGCTTCGTTGGCATTCTTCTGTCATAAAGTACCAAAATACTCTGTGCCAGTTGGCTGCAGGCCCTCTGATTCTAGGTTTGATCTCTTTATTCAGACTTTCCTTCTCCTCAACCTCCCCTTCCAGATACTAGAAGTTGTTGGTTGACCTGTTCCACTATTTTGCCTTCTATCTTCATTCTCTGCTTCTTGTGATTTCTCCCATTTGCTGCCATAACAACTGTCTTGTCTGTACTCCATTTCATCCCATGTGCCTTCAGTTTTGCTTTTCATTCCTCTATCCTTTGCTGAAGTTTTTGCTTAGTCTGCGTGTAATGCCACATTGTCTGCATACAGCAACTTTGTTGATCTGTCCTCTCCATCCTGTTAGCTGATGTAGTCCATCACCAGCATGAACAGCACTGAGCTCAGAGCTGAACCCTGATGTACACCCACTCCCAATGGGAATACCTCTGTGAGACAGAAAACTATTCATACTTGAGTCATTGAGTCCATGTACATAGCCTGAACTAATTCTACCAAAGTTTCAGGGTCTTCAGATAAGCAGCTCACAAAGAAACAATGGGGAGATACATGTATGTCTCCAAAATATGCATCAAAGTCTAGAAGATATAGTATCTTTGCTGGGAAGTGTTTATATAGGTATTTTTATACCCCAAGTAGACTCCAAAGAATTTTTCCTCAGGTAGACAGCAAATGTTCATGGTGGGACGGGGAAAAAAGATGTAATTGGGAGCATATTTTCTGGGAGTGTAATGAAGTGGCAGACTTTAAAGATTCCCTGCAGACTACTCCGTCAGAGATACTGGTTGAGCAAATTGGTTTATCTAAGGAAATTATTTTTTGAGCTGTGATACAGAATCGGAAAAGCCTAGAACATAGTAAGGCATTGCTGAGTCTAATTATGGTGGCTGCAAAAAAGCAATTACTAGAAAATGGAAATCAAAGTCTAAACCAGCTGTACTAGAAATAGTAATACAGTAAAAGAGGTATAACAACTGGAATTGGGATCTTTAGAAAAGGGTAGGAGCAAATTATATAAAAAAAATGGGAATTGTGTAAACAGTGCATGCAGAGGAGAAATGAAGTTTTAAAGAAGGTATGATTTGAATGAGCTAAGTAATGTTTGACTGACAAGATTATAAGTGATGTATAACGTTTTTAACTAAAATTATGTCAATATGTTTTTTTAATGTATATAAATGTATGCTTGACTATTTCATACATGCTAATTTAGTAAAGATGTTTCTTGTTTAAAAATGTTTCAGAGTTTTCGAACCACTGCATGACTGCCCAAATCAGCTGTCTTAAGACCTTGTCATATGCTTTCTCGAGTCTAGAAATTTCCAGTTGGACTTTTTCCTTATTCTTAGCATCTTCGCAACTGTGCGTCTCACTGCAAACATTAGGTTGGTTGTGCTGCATCTTGATCTGAATTTAAACTGCTCATCTCCAATCTTACTTTCTATTGCTCTGAAAATTCATTAGTCAGTCACCCTCTTCAGAACTTTCATGCAGTGTGACAGGAGTTTTATACCTCTGTATTGCTCACAGTTGTGAATGTCCCCTTTGTTCTTGAACACAGACACTAGTATGCTTATTCTCCAGTCATCTGGGATATGCTTTTCTCTTCATAATGCTACAAGTATTTTCAGGAGCCATTTCTCCCCTATCTCATCCAACATCTTGATCATATCTGCTGTGATCTCATCTGAGCCTGCTGCTTTCCCTGACTTCATTTTCCTTAATGCTGTTCTTACTACTTCTAATGTGGGCTCCTCCTCTTCTCCTCTTTTTTCATAGTCTGTGTCTGGGGCATTATGGCTTCTCTGGAGTTTACTTCATTCTGAAGCTGCTAAAAGTACTCCTTCCATCTGTATTTGATTTCCTGTGGGCTGGTGAGCATGTTCTTGCTGCCATCCCTTATGAAGGGTGTCTTAACTATTTTCTTTATCTTTCTGTCTTTGCCTTGCTGCAACCTGACAGTTTCTTCGTGTCATGCACTGAGTTACTTTGCTTTTGCTACTCCTCTCTTAGACTGTTTGTTAGCCAGCCAGTATTCCTTCTTAGCCTGGTCAATCCACCTTCATATTTTTCTGCACTTATCCTTCTGCATTCCACAATTAACTTTCCTTATGTACCTTATTTCCATACCTGGCTCTGCCGCATACCTGTTCTGTAGTCTCACACATACTGTTTTGAGGCGCTGCCATTCTTCTTCACCTCCATCTATTCTATTTCCTCTTCTTCCTGAGGTGCTAGAGACCTGAGTAATTCCTTGAAATATTGTACTTTGTTTCCAGCCAAATTCCAGGCTTTCAGAGTGGTCTCTGTTGACCTTTGAACCTTCTCTGACCACTGCCTGCAGTTGATTGTGGCAACCAAAGATTTATAACGTGGACTGACTGTATTACTGATTCATTGATAGACTACTGTGATTCATGAGGCATTGTGTCTGGGCATGACCCTTCCCCTCCTCCCCCCAAGGCAGCAACAGTGCCTCCTAGTTCCACTTGCTGAAATAGCCTAGTTGTTACTTGTAGCTCCCATCTCCACCTGTCAATACCAGTTAGTACCAAAGTGTTCCTAATGGCCTGCTCCTGCGAGAGCGCATTCACTGTCTCTTACCCACTTAAAATAGGTAATCAAGCATTAGCTTCATCATTCTTCTCTGCCATGTTCTCTAGGTGCTTGTATTGTACTCAGTGTTTTTTATAGTTTCATGCCAGCAGAACTGGCCTTATCTTTTTCTGTTTACTTTACTTGATATTGTGTATATCCTTTTGGTACATACCATGATTTTATGGATCAGGTATTGAAGAGAACATCTTGTGCAATTGCTCCATTGTTCTTTCTTGCTTCTCACATAGTTCAGGTCTTGATCCTAGAGTGTGTCATAAGGAGAACTTTACCATGTTCAGTACCACAGAAACTAATGTGGTGTAAGTTAACCCATGATCATCAGTTCAGCAAGAAACACTCGGGTTATTTCTGCCTGTACTGCCTTGAAGGAGACTATGGAACATAGCATCAAAGGCTGGCATGTAGTGCCAAAGATTCAACCTGACCCTGGGGTTAAAGATTTGTGGAGTTCATCTCCAGTCTCAGTGCAAACAGGATGGCGTTGGCATTGCAGTGTCTCATATCTGCAACAGTCAGGAGAGTCCTTGTCATAATTCTTGATGGAAGATTATTACTACAAGGATTTTTATGGAGCCCGCCTCTATACTTGATTGTCTTCATGGTACTAACAGTCCCCCCACACACACACACACAGACACACACATAGACACACACACACACAGCAATCTGCTGGCCTCTCTTCCAAAAGGAGAATGTTTAATGCTGCATATGTTATGTAGCTTTAAAAAATATTTTTTTTTGATGTGCCCCACTATCTTATCCAAATGACATTCTAGAAGATCAAAACGATGTATTTTTGCATTTATTGGTAGGAAGTAGCTGTTACACTCTACCAACCTGGATACATCTGACATTAGACAACGGGTGTGTTTTGTGTGTGTGTGTGTGTCCCCATTTTGTCAGGCTTTGTCCAGATTTCTTGCACTAAGAGTTTGAGAGGTATGTTTGGGAGGAATCAGCTTTTCTTCCCTTTCAAGGAATCAGTTTGTGTGTTAGAATGAGACACAAGCTAGCACATTTTCTTGATAGTTGTCTGCCTGCCTTGGGGAGTTGAGTTTTCTGGTAGATTTGTATTTTAGCTGAAGCCCTCCTTGTAGCTTTGGCTTCATCAGGAGAGTGTTCATGTTATAAAGTAGGGAACTTGGGAGGATAACCTATTTATAACTCAGGAGAATGCATTGTTGTATAAATCCTGCTTCCCGCAATAGGTAACAACATGGGGGGTGTGGAAGACTTGTTCTTGGGAGAATTGTGAGGGTCTTTTATTCATTCTTCTCCTCGTGCCTACTGGTTCATTGAAGGACCAAGGAACGTGCTTGCTGTACTTCATGACCCACAATGCAAAAATGTTTCCACAGCCTTTGAGTCTATTTCTTTCAAAATATTTATTTATATGTTTACATTTGCTGCTTTGAACTATCAATCTGGAAAAGTAAATTTTTGTTATGCAGAATAAGATAATATTAACTCAATATGATGTACAAAATAAACAAATATGACATAAGCAGAACTCTACCTATAGAATGAAAAATTAATTTAAAAGGTAGGTGTGTTACAAGGCAGCGGAAAAGAAGTTATGTACTTGCCATAGCGTTCCATCTGTGTTGTCGATCTTCATTTATTCTTGACTTATGGGACTCTGTTTGGAACTGGCTCGGCTGTTATAACACCTCACAAGAACCAAAAACTCTTGAGAGCTAGTACCCAGAATGCCCCCCCCCTCTCTTAGATACCTAGATCAAAGTTTTATAAAAGAAAAGAAACATGGAAACATGTCTTATATCAGTTGAAGAGGCGGTCATAAGGTCAAATAACAGTTAACCAGAAAATAACCTCCAAGTCTGTTGAGAAGGAGGAGTCTGAGAGGGAGAAGGGTGGAGGAGAGGTAAAGTAAGGTAAATGTAAAGATAACACAGGAACAACATAATGTTCTACTATGGAATTATATATCTTCATTTATCCTTGACATATGGGATAGAGTCCCCATCTCCACATCTTGGGACAGCCTTATCAAACAATTTTCTGGCTTTATTAAAGCAATATTCCCAGCTAGTCTACTAGAGCCAAAAATAATGAGGAATGATCCATATAAGTAATGATGGTATTAAGTTATAGTATAAAAACATATGATTGAAGCCCTATAGTGGATTCAAGCATAAAGTGGGAGTGCTGGAATAGTGAATTAGTGCTCATGCATGTGTAGAAAGTTTTTCTTATTGGGTAGATGGCTTATACATTTTCTTTTAATCATATTACTTATTAATAATTATTTAAATTTTTTTAACTATTTATTAATTATTTGACAGTTGTAGCCCGACTAAGGCAGGCCATAAAATAAAAGATACATGTAAAATAAAATTATAAGATAATATATAAATTAAAATTTGAATGAAAATTTAAATTCACATGGTATACACATAATGAATATACATATTTGCATCAAATATATTCAGTTGAGAGCAAAGAGTAGAGAGAATATTTCATCAGCAATCATGTAATGAATCATCAGTTAATAGTACTTCATCATCAAATACACTGTAAAGAGGAAGTCGTGTTAGAATAGAGGTGTAAGTTGTGTTGAGAGACATTAAAGGGTGATTATTATTTTTTTTTCTCCAAATACTGTTATATTATTTTGATTTTTTTTTTAAATTTGGGAAAAGATTATTCAGGATTGGGCTAGGGGGGAAAGTTTCTTCCAGGAGGCTATTTTTTTTTTTAGACTTGTAAATTTTGTTTTTGTTTTGTTGATTTTTGCAGGGTCCTGGTTTGGAGTGGAGCTTTGCTATGAGGTAAAAATGGGCCAGAGGGGGTACAGGCTGATGAGGTAATGTTGGTGCAGATATAATACAGAGGGAATTATTTGGTGAATTATTTTTTTAAGTTTAAGGATTAATTGGTGTGGTGTGGAAGTTAGTTATATGGCATCTTGGTGTGGGCAGGTAGAGTGTGTTAGGGTTGGGAGTTTCTTTAGTGTTTTGTAGGTAGTTAATTAGTTTTTTGCCAACAGTAGGCCATAGGTTAGAGGTTTGTTTGGAGTAGTTGAGTTTTTGTGTAGGATAGAAATTTATTTTGATTGTGTAGAAGTTGTTTTTTTTTGGTGTTTTTTTATTTTTTGATTTTGCATGCAGAAGGTTTTTTTATTTTTGATCAGTGATGTGTACTTAACATTTTTTTGTGTGATTCAAGATCAAAGATAGTGTTGTTGAGGGATGAGATTGAGGAGGAGGATTTTAGATGGTTCATCATGTTGGGCATGGAAAAGGAGCTTAGTCTTTTTTGGATTCATAATAATTGGTTCTTAGTGAGCCAATTTTCTATGGATAAGAAGGATTTCTGTGTAATTGTGTAAAAATCAGTAAGGAAATCAGCTGTGATGATAACTGTGGAGTTGTCTGCATATTGCACCAGTGAAGATTGGCCACCTGAGGTATATAAAAGATTGGTAAAGATTTTGAACAGTAATGCACCAAGGATGGTGTTTACAACCGAAATGAGGGCAGTGGAGGTGCTATGCTTGGGTCAAAAGCCATGTTGAGTAGAAGCGAAAATATTCACTTGCAAGAGGAATTGAAGAATTGGCTTGTGTACACATTTCTTGAGAATTTTGGAGAGGGGGGAATAGGATTGCTATGGGCCTGAAGTTAGCAAGTTCTAAAGATTTGCCTCCCTTGTGGATTGGTAAGGTATAGAAATGTTTCCAGATATTAGGAGCTTTGGATTCAATAATGGATCTGTTAGTGAGTATTGAGGTGATTAGGGCAAGCGAGTTAGCAGCTTTCTGGAGAAAGGTGGTAAATTATCAACAGAGAGGGAGCAAGATTTAAGCTTTTGTAGTAAGGCTGTTGTCCGCTATCACGTTCAAGCTGGGATGTGCATTGCTGTTAGAAAGTGGTTGGAAGAGATTGCTCATTGCCGCACTCTGAAAGGTTCTCGGCAAGGGGGGTAAGACTTGGTTCCACCCTGTTTGTTGATGTATCAGACTACTGACATGTTGTCTGATTGAATTGCAATCGTTCCAAGAGGGAGGGCAGCTTGGAAGGCTTACAACACTAAGAGCACTGCCCTCCTCAGTTCCAGAATATTGATATGCAGATTGGCCTCTATCGGGGACCAAGTGCCTTGGACTGTTCTGCCCAGATAATGCCATCCCCCACCCGATCTGGAGGTGTCCATGGTCACTGTGGCCTTGGGTTGGGGTGAAACAAATGGTCTGCTTAAAAGAAATTCCTCTGATTCCGTCCACCAGGATAAGTCCTTCTTGCAATGGTTGGTAATTGAGATGAGCTGCATCAAGGGATGAGTGAGGCTGGACCACTGGGAGGCTAGAAGCCACTGCAGAATTCTCATGTGAAATCTCGCTAGTGGAACCAATGTGATGGCTGCTGCCATGGATCCTAGAGTCTGTAGAACTAATAGAGCCAGGTACATTGTCATTGGAGAGAATGTCTAACTGGGATCTTAGCTTCTGCAATCTGTGATGAGGAAGGGAGGCTATGCTGGAGGTTGTATTCAGGCAGGCCCCTATAAATTCAAGTTGCTGAGTCGGGCTTAGTTGGGATTTGATACGATTCACCTTTATACCTAGACAAGTACAAGTGTGAAGAATAAAATCTCTTGTTTATTCAAGTAGTTGCCTGGTCGACACGGTAATGAGCCAGTCGTCTAAGTATGGAAACACCCAGAATCTGTGGAGCCTCAGATGAGATGCTACTGTTGCCGTACACTTGGTGAACACCCAGGGGAGCTGTGGTGAGACCAAAGAACAGAGCTCTGAACTGATAATGACTGGGTCCCAGCCAGAAGTGGAGGAACCTCCTGGAGCACCTGTCCATTCTTATATGGTAGTAGCATCCTAGAGGTCTACAGAGTGCATCCAGTCGTCTTTCCCTAAGAAGGGGAGAATAGACTGAACTGTGACCATCCGGAATTTTGTCAAATGAACAAACATGTTCAGAAGGCTGAGATCCAAAATTGGTCTGCAGTCCCCTCTCTTTTTGGGCAGCAAAAAAGAACCTTTTGTAGAATCCGGATCCTGTCTAGTCTGGTGGGATTTCTTAGATGACTGTTTTTTTCTAACAGCTTTTAAATTTCCAGTGCTGCCTGGTCCCTCTGATTGCGTGGAACAACGGGAATGATTCTTCCTGTTTTTGGAGTGAGGACAAAGGGAATGTAGTATCCTCTGGCAATGATCCTTAGCACTTAAGTATCTGGTTATTTGTTGCCAGGCTAGTGAGTGCAAGGATAGTCATCCCCCGACTTCCTCCAGAGGCAAGCAGTTGGGCCTTCCTTCAGGAATGCTGGTAGAGTTTCCCTGAGAATGAATCCCTGGAACCCTGATTTTGCTGGCCACCTTTGCCAGGAGGTCAGCGTCTTCCATTGTAGCTCCCCCCTCTGCCCCGAGGGGAGTCAATGCCACATGTGTCCTGGAAAGGCCCTTGGGTTTTCTTGAACCACGTTTTTCCACTTCTCTGGTTCCTGGAATGTGAGCATTGGGGAACAGAGAAACACATGCTCATGGCAGACAGGGTCTTTCCATCCTTTTCACACCTGGCCAAGGCATCTCTGACTTCGGGACCAAAAAAGGAAGATCTTTCAAATGGAACTTTGACGAACGAAGACTTAAATGACTGTGGAAATTCACACAAGCACATCCAGGCATGCCTCCTTATGGCTGTGCTGGAACCTGCTGCCCTTGTCGTCCATTCAGCAGCGTGAACAATGAGCATCATGGATGAGTTAGAAATAGATTCCAGGATGGCAAGCTGGGAGGCTGCTTTGTCCTGTACCTCCTCAAACACAATGCCTGCAAGGGTATCTGAGAACTCCTTGATCAGATCCCTCTGAAATCTGGTGAAGTGTGCCATGAAATTCAGTGACCATAAGGCAAAGGTCGAAGAAGTGTAGACTCGCTTCCCAAACCTGTCCATTACCCTGGACTCTCAGTTAGGGGGGATGAACAGTGGAAGTCTCTTCTCCTTGTTCCTTCTTGATGGCTGCCGCAACCATCATGGTATCTACTATTAAACCCTTGGCCCAGTGCTTATGGTCCTCTGGTGCTGAAATCTGGTCTGCTGGGGATTGGCTCTATGGAATCAGGGGCCATCCATGCCCGCTATGCGATCAACTTAATAAGGTCATCAGTAGGCAGGGTCACCCAACAGGTAAATGGGCGAGCACTGAAAGCTTGCAGGTACACAGACTCCTCCGAGAATAGGTCTTAGAGCTTCCAGCCACCCCTCTGCTTTAATATTTCAAGAATGTCTCCAAAGCAGATGTCTTCTGCGGGTGACCAGGGGAACCCTCCCCATTATCGTCATCATCAACTACATTATGATAAAACTGGGATGTGAAGTTGTTCAATCTCGCCATTCATTCTTACACATGGGTTTGGAGCCGATCCATCGGCTCCGAGTCAGCGCTTTACTAGCTCAAAATCTCACAGTAGCTCAGGGCCAGTTCCCTATCCCATGATGCTCTCTGTCCTATCTCAAATCTAGTTTGCCGCTGCAACAGATCGGTGGTCGTCGGGGAGCTCGGGCCAGTTTGTTTTATATTTACCTCTTATTTGCAATATTCTGCTTATAGTTGCTTAGTAATCAAAATATTTACAATTGTACTGCTTTTGGGCTATTTAGCCTTTGATTTTCTTTATTTAAACTTTGACGAGTATTGTCCTTTTCAGAGCAGTTGCTCTTAGGCCTTTGGCCGTTCTTTAGTTGATCCCTATCCTGCTTATTCATATTAATAGTGTGTTATAGTGTTATTAGATAGATAGTGTGCTTAGTTTTGGATATATAATATATATATATATTTTCTGTCAGTTGTTCAGGGATCTGACAACTTTGAACTGTTATAGTAATTAGTGTTTGCAGTGTGGTTGCTTATTCAGTAATCGTGTTTTCTTCTATAGTGTTTACTGTATATTCTCTATTGGATTAGGTTGACAGTTGTTCAGGGATCTGAAAACTTAGCACTGTTTTAATTATTAGAGTTTGCGGTGTGGTTGGTTTTTCAGTAACCTTGTTTTCCTCTATAGTGTTTACTGTGGTGTTTATAACATGTCTGACCATAAGGAGAAACAAAAACCTGGTTTCAAAAAGTGTCCAAGATGTGGGCAGAAGATGTCCATCATGGACGCCGATGTGAATTGTGTTTATTGTTTGGGGCCTGTTCACCTCCAGGAGGATTGCTCTATCTGCCATTCCTTCAGTAGTAGAGTTTTACTTGAGAGACAAAGGAAGCTGGTGGATAGAGGCTTATTGAAGCCAAATTTTCAGGAATCCTTGGACAAGGCTGACCAGACCTCCAAGTCATCAAAGGGGTCGAAGTATTCTAAGGCGTCTTCGGAGCCCAAGTCATCGGCTCCAAGCCTTACCATGACAGTATGATCGCCAGCTCCGCAGTCTTTGGAGCTGTGCACCGAGCAAGTTTTTCAGAGCAGGTCCCCGGTCTTGGAGCTGGTCTCCAAAACCTTGAGGTCTACTATCCTTCAATCGGTGGCGTCTTCAGTTCCTTCAACTTGTTCTTTGAGGACCCTTTCTGATGTAGATGTGGACCGGGTGGTGCAGAGGCTTCTCGAGAACCCGGCACTGGCTAAATTATTGGCCTCGACCCAACAGTTGTCAGGGACTAAGACCATTCCACCAGCTGTGACTATTCCTTCAAGCCGAGCAGGGCCTTCGGAGCCAGGGGAGGAGGATCTGATGATTGTGGAGCCTTCAGAGCCGAGGCCTTTTCCAGTGTCTTCGGCTCCATCAACCCTGACTTCTAAAGTTTCATTTGAAGAGTCTGGGAGCTGATACTCTCTTGTCGGTTCTGGGGGCGGGCCGAACCAATGTGTCTGTTCCGACCCTTCCTCTCGGGGCTTCGGCATGGATGAGCTTGGCTCCGTCCTCTGGTTCGGTGCCCACTGTCTCCACTCCAGTGAAGATGCCGTCTTCTTCGGAACTGGTGGCTTGCTCAGGTCAGAGCAGTGGTGCCTTCGATGCTGTGAGGAGGGTTATGTCATCCAAGACACAGACATCATCAGGTCCCTCCTCCCATAAAGTGCCACTTTCTGCCTCTACATCGCAGGTCCCTGTGAAGCGTCAAGACCCGGAGCCTCAGGTAACCCCATCTGGTGGCCCTTGCTCTACTGAGACATCACCAGAAGCCCCCAATGATGAGGTTCCGAGGAAGAGACTTTGTAAGAGGAGGCATTTAGATTCCCCGCAGGAGTCTTTGACATCAGACACCTACTTAGAGGAATCGGAAGGGTCCCCACGGTCCCCCTCGGAGGATATCTCCTTTGCTGATATCCTGGAAGTCCTAAAGCAGAGGGGTGACTGTCAGTCAGTTAGCCCTACTGGGGATGAGTCAGTGCTCCTGAAGGCCTTTGGGTCTCAACCTTCCACCTCCTGGATGACTCCGCCCTTTGAACTAATGGAATTAGTTGCTCGAAGGGCATGGGAGTCTCCTGATACTATGGAACCAGTCCCTTGGAGGCCCAGCAAGTTTCTCACTTCCCCCTAGACAAGATGGTCCTCACTAGGGGAGTCCCAGTTGACGCCATGGTGGTGTTGGCAGCCACCAAGAAAGAGATGTCAGAAACCTCTTCTACTGTCCTCCTAATAGGGATTCCAGGACGTTGGACAGATACGGGAAATGCATCTTTAGTTCTGTGACCTTTGCTATGCGATCACTTAACTATTTGACTCATTTTACCCATCTTCAAAGATATTTCCTAAAAGAGCTTGGAGATAATCTACAGGGTAATACAGATGGAGCTGTCTCTGAGAAAGTGACAGCCCAACTTAATACCCTTAACTCAATAGTGAACTCATCCATGCGGCTCATTTCCTATGCAGCCGATGGTTTGAGTCGGGCAGCAGGTTCAGCGATAGTTCTTTGGAGACCGTCCTGGATGCGCTTATGCTCCTTTGTGGAAGCCTTCAAGTCTTCCTTTGTCAACACCCCGTTCTATGGCTCTTCTCTTTTTGGGCTCAAAGTCAAGGAGACTCTCACTAGGTGTGAGCAAGAAGGAAAGACTCTGTCTGCCATAGGAGTCTGTTTTTCCACCCCTACCAGACCGTACCCCAAAGGGCAGAAAGGTGGAAAAATGTGGTTCCGAAAGTCCCAGGGAGCTTTCCAGAACACACGTAGTGAACCCCCCTTCAGGGGCAGAGGAGGAGGTAATAATGGAAGACGCCACCCCGGCGGCAGAGTGGGTCCGCAGAACCAGGGCAACAGGGATCGGTTCTTTGGTAAGCCCTATCAGCGCTCAAGAAAGGAGGCCCGACTGTCCTATTCTAGAGGCAGTCGGGGATCGCTTGGCTTTGTATCCAGATGCCTGGCTAGGAATTACAACATATTCTTGGGTACAAAGCGTTACCAGAGGTTGCATCATTCCATTCTTAAAAAACCCACCTGTTGGGAAAAAAATCCTAGATGTTCCACCCAGTCTCAGGGATCAAGCAGCCATAGAAATCCAGAGGCTGCAGGAAAAAAGAGTCATCCAGCTTGTCTCAGCAGACCAGATAGGATCCGGAACTTACTCCAGATTCTTTTTAGTTCCAAAGAAGACAGGGGACTGGAGGCCCATCTTGGATCTCCGTAGACTCAACACATTTGTAAAGAAGGAGAAGTTCCAGATGGTCACGCTTCAGTCTATTCTCCCATTGCTTGGAGTGGGCGATTGGATGTGCTCTATAGATTTCAAGGATGCGTACTAGCATATCAAAATGGCCAGGCCATCCAGAGATCATCTGCGTTTCTGGCTGGGAACCAGTCACTACCAATTCCGAGCACAGCCCTTTGGACTCACAACAGCCTCCAGAGTGTTTACCAAATGCATGGCAGTGGTTACGGCTCACCTGAGGCATCTGGGCGACTGGCTTCTTACCGCTGCCTCCAGGCATCAACTAATTCTGTCCGGGGATCACACACTCAAGTCTCTGCTCTCAGTTAGGCATCACTATCAATTTCGAAAAGTCTGCGTTGTTGTCATCCCAGCATATCTCCTTTATCAGAGCAGAACTAGACACCACCATCACCACAGTAAAATTGCCTTTTGACAGAATAACCACTCTCCGAAACCAGGTCTCTGACATTTTGCAGAGAAGAAAAGTACTGGCCCATAAAGTACTGAAGCTATTAGGTACCATGGCAGCTACGTTCATAGCAGTTCCTCTGGGATGTATACACATGAGGATTCTTCAATGGTTACTCTTCATCCAGTGGTCTTACCAACAACTTCCGATGTCATTCTTGATCATGATTACGGACTCTTGCAAGAAGGATCCTCGCTGGTGGTTGACCAGCCAACAAGTTACAGTGGGTTGACCATTTGTTTCTCCCACGCCGTCAGCCACAGTGACCACGGATGCTTCTCTGATAGGGTGGGGGGGCTTTTTCAGGGAAGAACAGCCTAAGGCACCTGGTCAGAGATAGAGTCACAGTTGCATATCAGTGTTCTGGTGCTGAGAGCGGTGCTTTTGGCATTGCAACACTTCCACGACTCTCTGCCTGTAGCGACGATCATTGCAACACTTCCACGACTCTCTGCCTGTAGGGACGATTGCAATATAGATGGACAACATGTCATTGGTCTGGTACATCAACAAGCAAGGGGGAAGCAAGTCTTACCACCCTGTGTCGAGAGGCCTTGAGAATTTGACAGTGGGCAGTATCCACCGGGAACTTTCTGATAGCAACGCATATCCTGGGGAAATCCAATGTGTTAGCAGACAAACTGAGCAGAGCCATTCTGTTACCGCACGAGTGGTCTGTCAAAGACGAAGTTGCAGAGATGATTTTCCACAGATGGGGCCAGCCTTGCTGCGACCTGTTTACATCCTCTATGAATGCGAAATGCAGAAGCTACTTTGCCCTGAATCCCCCTCCAGGAGACAGCCCAAGGGACTCGCTCGTACACGATTGGCCCCCTGGACTCCTGTATGCCTTCTCACCTATACCCCGATTCCGAAATTCTTGCAGAAAGCAAAAGCCTGGGAAGTATTGTAATCTTAATAGCCGCTTTTTGGCCTTGTCAGATTTGGTTCCCCTTCCTCCGACTCTATCAACTGGAGGAACCTTGGATTCTGGACCCAGTTCCAGACCTGCTGACACATTCGTCAGGGGCCCTCGATCCCTCCCTTCATTCCCTCAGACTGACAGCTTGGCTGCTCTGATTCCCAACCTAGCCAGGTCACACGATTTTTCTTCTGAGGTACAGCACATTCATGTATCGTCACATAAGGCTTCCACCAGAAAGTTGTATGCTAGTAAATGGAAGCGGTTTGTTTTTTGGGCCTCCCAAAATAATATTGATCCTTATGTTGCTCTGATTGCTAGTATCCTGGAATTCCTATCTAAGCTTTTTCATGAAGGTGCTGCAGCTGCCACTATTAGAGTTCAATTGGCTGCAATTTCGAATTTTCACCTTGGAGCTGAAGGTTCCACTTTGATGTCTCTCAGATTATGTAGGGCCTTCGTGAAAGGTACCATTCATCTTAGGCCTTCTGTTAGACAACCCTTTACTCCCTAGAATCTAAATTTTGTGTTGTCACGTATTATTCTTCCCCCTTTGAGCCTGCACCATCTTGCCAGTTGAAGTTTCTTTCTTGGAAAACTATTCTCTTGGTGGCCATTACTTCAGCACTTAGGGTGTCTGAGCTTCAAGCCTTTTCTGTAAAATCCCCATATTTGGTGTTCCATCCAGACAGAGTTCACTGAGGGCTAATCCTTCATTCCTTCCAAAGGTGTGTTCCGAGACTAACCTCAATCAAACTATCAAACTTCCAAACTTCCAACCTTTTTCAGTAACCATTCTAATAAGTTGGAGTACATGTTGCATAAACTTGATGTCCACAGATAATTGAGATTCTATTTGGACAGGACAAAGGAATTTAGAAGATCTGACCAACTCTTTGTCTCTCATGCTGACACTAAGAAAGGATTACCAGTCTCTAAAGTTACCCTTTCCAAATGGTTAACTAACTGCATTAAATTTTTATACTCTTCATCAAACCAGTCATTAGAGCATGGTGTGAAGGCGCATTCCACTAGAGCTGTATCAACTTCTTCTGCTTATGCGGCTCAATGGTCTTTGGACACTATATGTGCAGCTGCCACATGGTCTAAGCCGCATACCTGTATCACTCATTACAAAGTGGACAGGGCGTCCAGGGACAGGGCTTCCTTTGGTTCCACTGTCCTCAGGAATATACTCCCGTGAGCCACCCAGGATTAGGGTGCTTGGGACGCTACCCATGTGTAAGAATGAACGGCGAGATTGAACAACTTCACATAAAGAAGTTATGTACTTACCATAACTTTCCATGTGAGTTGTTCATCTCGCCTTCATTCTTGCATTCCCACCCACCTTCCCCCTCCAGGGTCTCGAAGAATGAGTAGACTTGGGGTCTGGTAGTCTTGTTCTGGGACTTCTTACTCTGGCTGGAGTATTTATTGGGTTACATCTGTTCATGCTGGTTTCTGCAAACTAGATCTGAAGTAGGACAGAGAGCATCTTGGGATAGGGACCTGGCCTCGAGCTACTCTGAGATCTTTAGCTAGTAAAGCGGCCGACTCAGAGCCGATGGATCGGCTCCGAACCCATGTGTAAGAATGAAGGCGAGATGAACAACTCACATGGAACATTATGGTAAGTACATAACTTCCTTTTTTTGTAACCACTTACTCCAAAAACTATACTAATCTTTATGACATATTTCTTTTTATACATCTTGAAATAGTTATGCTATACTCCTGGTTATTGACACTGTATAACACTGTATTGCTACTTAATGCCTTGTAATAATTCTGTAACATTGCTGTTTAATGCTAATTTATAAAGAAAATTGTATAATATGTTGGAGATTTTCTCCCCAGGCCTCCGCTGAAAAAGGGCTCTTCAGCTCAGTCGTACAGTCCCGGTCAACAAATGTAAAATAAAATAATAAATAAATCATAGTCATTCTTCTCTGTGACAGATTCCTCCAGGGAATCAAGGTGTTTCCTCTTAATGTCTTCCGGGGCACTTCCTCACTGTCTGGGTGTGGAGGTTGGTGGAAGCTCTGGACAAGAGGGAGTCCTGGGAAAATGCTCCAATTGGGAAGGAACCTGCTGAGAGCCTGCAGAGGCCAAAGTCCTCTCCATGAACTGGAAGGCAGCCCCCCCCCCCCCGAAGAGGGATGGGAGCCCAGAACTGGGAAGGACAACCTCCGAACCATGGTCCCACCCCACTCCGAGGAGACTGCCATCAAGGTCAAAGCCAAGGAACAGCCCACAAATGAGAGAGCGGAGCTATGACCCTGGGAGTCCATTGGTTCAGAGGGAGCTGAAGAACTCAGGGCAGACACTGGAGCCGAAGGCATAAGAGCTGTCAGCACCAGAACAGTCAGAACCAGGGAAATCAGAGACATGGTCTCTAATACCTCAGTGGAGGTTAGAGGAGAAACATCTGGTGGAGCCTTTTGAGAAAAAGTTCCATCTCCAGAAGGGTGTGAAACTTAGGAAGAGGCTGAAAGACCTCTAGCCACGAGGAGCTGATCCACCAACAACACAACATCTACTTTGATCAGACTCCTAGCAACAGAGTGGACTGAAAAAGCTTTAGGGGATTCCAGCCTCTCTAAAAAGGGGCTTCGAAGTTGTCCCACAAAAGGATCTATTTAGGGGGAAATGCTTGGTTTTGAGAACTGAAAAGAATGCTAGTTCCAGCGCTGGTAATGGCACTGTGGAAGGGACTAGTTCCTAAATTATGGTCGGCACCATAGAAAGGACCGACACCGAGGAAGGGGAAGAAGTGACATGAATAGTCAAAGCCATGGTCGGCACTGAGGGCTGTTGTACAGGATTGATCACTACAGTCTGTGCCAGTGAAGTCAATGCAGTAGATTTGGCCATTAACTTCGGTTCCGCAGAGAATGTGGGAGCCGAAGATTTAGATCTCTTGTGTGCCGGTGCCGAAGGGGACACCGGCATCGAGAGACTCCTCTTCTTTCCATGCTCAGTCCTAGAGGAAGATGAAGGTGAAGGTGCATCCAATTTTGAAGTCCTAGGCTGACTGGACAAAGCCTCATTAAAGGATGTCTTAATCAGACCTTTTAAAGTAAATGTATTCTTTCTCTCTATGAGGGCCCGGTGACTAAAAGCTTGACAAATAGCACAATCATGTTATAAATGCGTTGGGCCCAAGCAGTAAGCACAAGATGAATGCCAGTCATAATTAGGCATTTTTCTTCCACAATCAGAACATTGTTTAAAGCCAGTTGTTCCTTTACTCTTACCTGCCATGTTGATTGATGAAAAGAAAATCAATGGCAGAACAAAATCAATGGCAGAAGACGGTCACACTAGCTATACACACACACACACACACACACACACACACACACACACACACACACACACACTAGAAAAGAAGAAAGAGAGGGGGAAAAGGGCTGCCAACAATGGTAGCCAGAACTACCAGGAGGTAAGGGCAAAATGGATAGAATTACCAGCAATGGTAGACAGGTACAATGAGGTAAAAAGGAAAACAGTACACTCACTCACTAAGAAGAATACGACAGCAGTGTAACAGGAAAAACTACCAACCATGGTAGGCAAGAACACCGAAGTGTAAAGGAAAAGGCAGTAAAAAAGAAATAACTGGGTGGCTTAATGGTTAAGGTGTTTGCCTCACAAACACAAGGTGCAGGGTTTAAGTCTCACAAGGGATAATTGGCTAAGCTTAAAATGGCTCGCAAGAGCAGTTAGCTTAGTACTAACCTATGAAGCCTATGAAACTGGGTAAGTTTAATTAAATTTCAAATATAAAAAAGAAAGAAATTACACTTAACTCTGAGAGTTTGGCTGATGCGTCTTTATGTAGAAGAGTGGCAAATGAGATTTGGGGTAATTTAGTGAGGGGCATTCTGGGTAGGGACTTGGGTCGAGAGTGTTTGGTTCTTACGAGCTGTTATAACGAGTCCCATATGTCAAGGATAAATGTAGCTTGACAACATAAGATTAAGTATATTGCAGTAGCAGATCAATTACAATACTTACAGTAGCAAAAAAAGGTGTACATTTTTATGGTAAATAGTAAACAGAAACAAATGAAAGCACTGAGTATTGTGCAATTAATGGGTGTCAAGCATACAGTGCATATGTAAAAAAAAAAAAAAAACCCAAAAATCTGATGAATTAGAATTATGATTACATGTTTAGGCAGTAAATGTGCCTTGAGGGCGCAGTAGCAGTGGTTCAGACAGTAGGGTAATATTGAGGGCTGTAAGAGTTTGTGGAAGCTGAGTAAAAGTTCTCTGCTCCCTGCATAAGCAACCATCTGGCTGTACTACCTCTGCCTGCTCAAGGCAGCCTATTCATTTTCCTAGGAGGCAAGAGTGCTCCATCCCATTTGTTCCTTAGGAGAGAGAAAGTTGAGCAGTAGAGAGTGGAGCTATCATCCACACAAGGTCAGTTTTCTTTTCTCTTAAAGCCCTAAGTGAAACTACAGATGATCAGTAGTCTACTTCAGGGTTTGGAATGCAGTAGGCATAGGAGAAAGAAGGCGTATTGTTCACATCCACAAGCAAATGATGCCTGAAGACTGCCATGACACTGTTGCAGTCAGTGCTCCTGTGAGATTCCTGCTGACCTATGTGGATTCTGCAACAGGAATGAACACCTAGACATACACCCCCACCCTTTCCTTGAATAGAAGTGAGTCAGCATAGCCACATCACTCCTCCCTTCCACTATTCCATCTCTAGCAGGTGCCTGAATTGATATTCAAACTCTGGTTGCTTGGGTCATTGCTGGAGCTTTATCCCTGTATGCCAGCAGAACTGGCAGGTAAGAGAGTAAAGCTGGTGTGATTAATTTCTACCAAAGCTGTTTGTTGCAGTTGAAGTGTGGGTAGTTTTTTTTCACATCTTTTTTTTTAGTTTTTAGGTTGAATTGTGGATATTCTTTTGACATCATTTTGGATTGCAAGGGAGATGATTCCAGAATTTACCAACATAAAATAAGTAAAATGTATCGCCACATTTTTTTTTCTTTTACAGACAAGACAGTTTTTAAATGTACTTGGTTGTCTGGAAGTAGTAGTCCAACAGGGGAAATCTGAGGAATTTAAAATGTTATGTGCAAATTTTACTTGAATTTTATCTTTCTATCTATCTATCTATCTATCTGTCTATCTATCTATCTATCTATCATTTGTTAACTAGGGTGGAACAGTGATCCATATGAACCATTTTGAGGATCAGGTCAGGAGGATGCAAAACACTATTAATGCTTGATAGTAATATTGAAGTAAAGTTAAAAGATTTAATCAATTGAATAAGTATATTATTGTAGAAGATTGCTAAACTACACAGCACATCAAACTTGTAACAGTGCATATTTGCACTTTATACAATTACCATGGAAGAAGTAAAATAAAATCCTAGAGCAGGAATGAGCAGTGTATGATAGAAAGGGGGGATATAATGTGCACCATGAATGGTAGAGCGTAACACTTTCAAGAAGAACCATACTTGAGAGTCAGATGGTATGATGACTACTCACATATTTGTTATTGTCATCAGTGTGGTACCTACTGCCTTGTTGTACAGCTATTGATTCCTTAAAGTCTGACATTTATTTTAAGATGTCCTTTTACATTTTGCCCCCCCCAATTTTACAGTTTAAGTGGAGTAATATATGGCAAAGCTGGAGCATTCAGCTAGGAACATTCTGCTGCCTTTGCCATTGCAGTGCTCAGCTGAAGGGAAGCTGCTGGCAGCTTTTCATCTTTCTGCAGATCTATTTAAGTCATCATACTGGCTCACAAACATTGTCAAAGATTAACCGGAAATGTGTTGCCACCACATTCAAAGGCTATATTTATAAGAAAAGGAACTAGTTAACTGCCATGCAGTTTGCTACACTTGAATTTGCTTGGGGTTGTATTTCTCCATGCAATTATTGTCTCTCGTGTTTTCCACAGTCACGTCAAAGTTACTGACTGCTGCAGCCATGCAAAGCTTCTGGCATACTCAAGCAGTCACAGTAGTGGTGTCTCTTTAGTTGTGTGGGCGGCACTACACCCAGAGTCTCCTTTTCCAGTCAGTCCATTAATTAATGCACTGACATAACTGTAGTCTTTGCTGTAACTTGTTTATTTTATATTATACAACGACCCCCCCCCATTAATATCCCAAAACATGCATGCTGACTAATGGAAAAAGGTCCGAGTATAAATCTTTTTTTTTGTTACAGCAAAGGAGAACGCAAGATCTCAGTTGCTTTTTAGAAACTGTCTCGCCATGTTAAAGGAGTTTAACGTAGTGAGACAGCTGTAAAAAAAGTAACGGAGATCTTCCTTTCTCTGTTTTTTTTAAAGCTGTCTTGCTATGTTAAATGGGTTTAACATAGCGAGACAGCTTTAAAAAAAGGAACGGAGATTCTCTGTTGCTTTTTTTAAAGCTGTCTCGCTATGTTAAACTCCTTTAACATAGCGAGACACTTTGTAAAAAGCAACAAAGTTCTTGCTTTCTCCGTTGCTTCCACCCACAGCTCTGATGTACTGCGTAAGCATATGCATGCGCAGTACATCAGAACTGCCGCAGAATACCAGACAGTTGGTGAAGGGCAGCACGGAGGCATTAAACAATGCCATTATTTAAGAAAAGTAAGTATTTTTTTTCTTAAAAAATGTCATTGTATAATAGCAATAACCCACTTCTGGGTGTGGGTAATGCTGGATTTACCTACGGTTGTCTTTGTTTGGCCGGTCGGGCTTTGCCCTCGTGACCAAACCACACCAACCGTGGGTAAATCCAGCATTACCCACACCCAGGCATGGGTTATTGCTTAATTATTTAACTTGTTGACTGAGTAAGTGTACTGGTCCCGTAACCTTTTTCAGGCCCAACATGAACCTAAATTAAGACAGCATTCAATTGATTAAACAGTCAGTGGTTGCAGGTATAGACTTTACAACAAAGCCATATGTGAAACAGCATAATTTTATGTTATGAAAATAAAATAACATGGGGAGTCTGTAAAGTACAAGACAGAAGGAAATAACAGAGTTGAAAATAAGAGGCAATTAAGTACAGGTGTATTGAACTCTAGTGTCACACAACATATATCTGAAATAATCTAAGTCATTCAGTAGTAATCATTTTAGGATTGTCATGGTATATCCAGATTACATCAAAAAAGAATAAAGAATGAGAATGCAGAGAGATGGAGTGAAATGCAGAAGAAGCAAAGGAGGGAAATAGGTTTTGAGAAGGACTGAATTAAGGAATAAATAAGAGGAGCAAGGGAGAGAAGAGTATTAGAGAAAAATGAAGACATTATTCATAAAAGATGAGGAGTATGAGTGAATTGCTCAGTAAGTGAAAACAATATAAGGAGCTCAGTTTAGAGAAGGTCTGTGGTTTAGATAGTGAAGACAAGGCTAACCACTGCCCTTGAAGCAGATACAACTGCTACTTTTATGAAAATTTGCTCTGAAAATTGGGTGCAGAGTTTCAGCTGTCATTCCTTTAGGCAGATGGCTCCAGTTTGTTGGAATGACCGCACAGAAGGATTTTTCATCAGTGGGTTTTTTGTTCTGCAGTCATACTAGAAACATATAGACTGCTGTATTTTTTGTAGGACTGTAATCAGTACATCTCACAGGAAGTGCATTAGAAAGGAAGGGGCAGTACCTACAAGTTAACACTTTAAAAGTGAGAGAGGAAAGAAGTTTTGCTGTAGCAGTGATTGAAACAAGTGAGATTCTATAAGGAGGTGCAATAGTGTCCTTGTTTGTTAAGGGAAAAAGTGATGAAGTGGCAGAGTTTGTTCAAGGTGGTCTTACAAGATTTGTGTCTTAGATGGTGAGTTTAAGGCAGTTGGGGTAGCCATCACTCAAGGCTTGGAATAAGCCCTCCTTAGGCTAAGGCTTTCCAAGGTTCAGTGGTTAAATGACTGGAGACTGAGTAACAAGTTGTTTCAGAGCTATGTCAACTATACATAATCATTGTGATGGACGAATCAGTAAGGGATCAAGATGTAGCCTTAAGTATCGATATAAGGTTGCTCTGGAATCTTATTTTCAGGGTCTAATGCTGATTGAAAGGTCAGACCAAAATTTTTGGGCAGTGCCAAATGACTTGGCAGATTTGGTGGGGTCATCATTAGGCAAAGATCAATTTAAAATATATTTTTTTGTTTCCATGTTTTTGGTGAAGGTGAATGAGCAATACAATAGGATGTCATCTGTGTACAGTATGGAGCCATGGGATGTGATATTGGTTATGTCATTGATAAAGAGAGAGAATATTTGTTTGTTTTTTTTTTTGCCAAGAAAGTCTAACTGGGACTAGTTGAAAAGCTGCATTAATATTGTGCCCAAAAAGTACATAAAGGTACACTCTTGATGGTTAGCAGAAAATAGAATGGTATAGGTCCAACTGTCATCGTGGGACATGTGATGGAAATTAGCTAATGGTGGAGCAGTGACTGTTGTTTTGTATGGTGAAAGTCCTGCTGCTAAGGTGATTGAAGAGCCAGTTAATGTTGTCAGAGCCAAGGGATAGATGTTAAAGTTGATTAGTGATCATCCCCCTCAAATGCTTATTTCAGATAAGCTCCAGTACTCATCCTCAAATGTATTGCAAATGTGTTTTTTGTAAAACTATGCTGAGGGGCTGTGAAGACCCCATGTTTGTTTACATGCTGAGTCAGTTTTATTATCAAGTTTTCAGATGTTTTTGTTTTGGGGAACAGGATAGAGATGGGTCTAACGTTTTGTGATTCTTAAGCTTGGAGTACCATAGGAAGTGGGATAAACAAGTGCATGTTTAAGATTTGTTGGGTCAATGTGACTTCTGAAGGAAAAGTTGAAAATATATGCCAATGTTTCAGAATGAAGTCAGCAACAAGCTTCAGTGAGTATGGGTGCAGTACCTTTTGGTTAGAGTTGTGTTATTTATCCATTTTTAAGTAGTTACTTAACTGTTTTGACTTTAATATAAGTGAAATATAAGAGGAATAGAATTTTTACATATCATATGTGGACATCTTCAATTTGTGGTACATTTCGCTTTAATAAACAGCAGATTTGGAAAAAATCAGTAAAATGGTTATAGAAGTAAAGTGATTTAGTGCAGTAAAACAAGGTTTACCTTCTCTGGTTTAACAACTTGTCAGTCATTTGTATTAGAGCTGTTTTTACTTAAAGCATTCCTTGTTTTACAGGGTCATGAAATGACAAGCATTGGACTACTGCTTGGTGTCTCTGCTGCAAAGCTTAGCACAATGGATATGTCAGTTACTCGTTTGCTGAGTATACATATTCCTGCATTACTGCCACCTACATCCACTGAGCTTGATGTACCCCACAACGTGCAGGTAGCTGCCGTGGTGGGAATTGGACTTGTGTATCAAGGAACAGCCCACCGACACATTGCTGAGGTTCTTCTTGCGGAAATAGGTAAGATGAGTTACTGGCTATGCCAAAGATGCCAAGTTTTTCTCATGCATTATTTAAATCTGTTTAAGGATGGAATAAAAGTTTGTGTTTATTAAGTGGTTTTCACCCATTACCTTTTCTAGGTCGCCCTCCAGGTCCTGAAATGGAGTATTGTACTGACAGAGAGTCATATTCATTGGCTGCTGGTATGGCTCTGGGCATGGTTTGTCTTGGGGTGAGTCCTAATTAGACTTCAAACTACAAGAATACCAGTATTGCTAACAAGAAAGTCAGACAAAGCTGTGCCTGTGCACATTCTGACTAGCATTTTATAAGTTTTATTTGTTGCCTGCATTTTTCATTATTTTCTGTTCTTGATTTTGTAGATTTTGCATTAATTAGAACTCTAGACTCAGCTTTTCTTACAAGGGTACATTTTGAATGCCCACTGCCTTCGGAATTCAGGGATAGTGATATTGGTTGTTTATAGGTTTTATGTTATCAGACAACATTCTGAAGGTGATAATATTCAGTGAAAGCCTTTTATTTCAGATCTGCAGAACTTGCTGTGTTGCTACAAATTTCAAAACAGAAGCATGCACATGGGATAAAACTGGATGTAACACAGTGCATCAACAGTGAAAAGTTGTATGCAAAATGTTTACATTATTGTGTGCCACTGCTGCTACTTGGTCTGCACCTGTATTTAGTTACTGTCCAAGAGGCTCAATTTGTGACTTTTGTATTGCTGATGCTATTTTTTTGTATCATTACTGCAGAATTCATCTTCTGTGGTTGTATATAGTTTATAACGTAGAAAAAAAGCTTTGCAGTTAAACTTTCTATTCCTGTGTTGTGGCGTTACTTTAGCCATGCCTCACATTTGATGGTGAAATTCCCTTACTATTGAATTCTTTTTTTTTTCAACTTTTATTTTATTGTATTTTTCAACATTTAATGTACAAAAATATACAACATGGCATTCCTTTATGGACAGGTAACCTTGATATGAAAATTAACAAATTAACATCTAGTCTTGAATTAACAAAATTCTAGTGTCTAAAGAGACAGGTTCGCATGTACATATAAATTGAATGCTTGCAGTAAAACAGGCATACATTTAGAAATAAGTGGTGAGTAACAGGATCCATTTATACATAATATATACAACTATTTACATGTAGTGCTACAAGTTTTCAAGTTAGTGAATAATGACTTAATTACTATGAAAGTCAGAAATGAAACTATCAGAGACTACTATCTGTTAACACCTCATAAGGAAGACACTTCCAAAAACTACGTAGGGACAGGTTGACAGATGTCTTCATGGTACAATTTATTTCAAAATGTGTTCTAGGATAACATTCCAAAAACTGAGACATTTCATGTGCTTATTTCTATTACTTATAATCAGTTTGTGAGATATTTTTAGAGGCCATGTACCCTTCCAGTCTATTTTTGACCTGTCACGCCAGTTTTGGGTGATGTACAGTTTGGCTAACGCAAATAGAGCAATCAGGATATTCAAGTCAGATCTGGGCATATCGACGGGACTCGCATGCAATATAGCAAATTCCCAGGATAGGGTAGATTTCCCATAGCCCATTTTCTGAAGTTTGATCCTTAATGAGAGCCACAGGTTCTGTGCATATTTACAGTACCAGAGATTATGCAAAAGGTCAGCCAGCTGCAATGGACAAAAAGGGCAAAGAGGAGATATGCTTGGGGAGAAATTATTTAGACGTTCTGGTGTATAGTAGGCGTTATTGTTTATCATTAACTGGGTATATACAAGCTTCTTGAAGGGGGAGAAATTGTTTGTATTATTAAAAGCACGAGAGAATTGAACATCAGCTAAATTAGGATTTTTGTCCTTCCAATAGTGAGTGTATGTAAGAGAAGATTGGTATTTAGTAGCAGAGATTAGCTTGTATGAAGCCGATAACATCTTGTTTTTTTTACTTTTAAATAAAATTTCATTAGGGATTGTGCAATATTTACTTTTTCCTCTACACCATCTGTGATGCCTCTAGTAGAAGACACAAGTTCTTTAATTTGCCTTAGTATTGTGGTATATTTGTTACTTAGGTTAAGATTAATTTTAATATCACTTAAAGAGTTGTCCTTTAGTGTATAGAAGTTCCATACAGTATAGCTTTTGATTTGGGGGAAATTGGTCTAAGTTTACCATTTTGTTGCCTAGTTTCAGGTGTGGGTTTAGATGGACTTGTTGCAGAAGGACAAGTGCATTCTCTAGATGTAAAAAGGAAAGGAGATTTTGAAATAATTTTTTTTATGTTTGATTAGATTATGTATTTTAGTGTTCTTTAGTATGAATTTATTCATGAAAGGTAAGGATTTAGGGTTTATGTTGTGTTTTGACATGAGCATACCATAGTTTGATCCATTGTGGAGACTGGGTTAAGTTATTGGGGTTTATGGTCAGCAATTAAAAGGATTCATTGGCACATATTATGTTGTTAACTTGAAATCTGGTATACCCAGTCCTCCCTTGCTTTTTGGGGAGCATTAGTTTTGGTAGAGCAATTCTTGGGGTTTTTGGAAACCAGATAAATTTAGTTAGAGTTTTATTGATTCTCTTAAAGAAGTTCATAGAGATAATAGAGTTGGTTGCATTAAATTGGTGTAAAATTTGGGGAAGGATATTCATTTTAATCATTGCTACTATGGACAAGATGGGAAGCTTCATGTTTTTCCATCTATCCCGGTCATGTTCAATATTCATCCAAGTTTTAAGAAGGTTATTTTGAAAGGAATTCTTTTGATTATGCTCAAACCTTATACCCAACTTCTGGAAAGCATATTTAAATTTAATTGCAGTGTCTGGAAAAAGAGACGAGTTGTGTCCTATTAGGTTAATTGGAAAGATAAGCAATTTGGAGATGGTGAGTTCATAGTTAGACTTTTGAGAAGATATCAGTAGTTTTTAATATTTTATTTAAATCAGTGTTAGGTAATTGGAAGTTTATATTGAGGTCATCAGCAAAGGCTGATAATAGCAGGTTGTTGTTCAGTACCCTGGGAATATGATGAAAGGTTCTCTATGATAGATAAATAGGGGTTCAATATAAACGTTAAAGAGATATGACAAAAGGGGGCAACCTTAGCTTGTACCATTAATTAATTTTATCCGGTTAGAGCATAATTTGTTAATGAATAGTGTGGTATATGAAGAGTTATAAAGTATTTTAATTATGTTTATGAATGAATTTGGAATATTGAAATGCTGTAGAGTCAAGAATAAAAAGTCCAAGTCAACTCTGTCAAATGCCTTAGTGGCATCAAGTGCTAGAATATATCTGGGCAGCTTCTCCTATGCCATAAGCTGCATAGCTGCATCCAGCGCAAGGGTGTTATCCCAAGTCTGTCTCCCCTTCATAAAACCTGATTGTTCTGGGGATATAATTGTGGGTAGAACTTTGTCTATTTGCTAATACTGTGGAAAGGATTTTTATATCTATGTTTGTAATAGATATTGGTCTGTAGTTTGTTGGATTAGTGTTGTCAGTGTTGGGTTTATGAATAAAGATAGTTTTGGAATTGTTCAGGTACGGATTTTTGAAACCAAGTTTACTAATGTAATTGAAGACTTGAAGAAGGATAGGGGTCAGTTTGGGAGCAAATGTTTTGTAGAAGTTTGATGTAAAGCCATCAGGACCTGGGGGGCCTTGTTTCTATGTAGGCTTTTAATTGCGCACTCAACTTCCTCCGATATGAAGGGGGTTACCAAGAGCTCAACTTGATGTTTTTTCTATCTTTGGAAATGTAATATTAAAGAAAGTGTTATAGGTATCTGAGGAGAGTTTTTCTGGGGTCCATATAGTTTTCTGTATATCTTTTCAAATATGCAGTATTTCTTGGTTGGTAGTAAACAGTTCGTTATTATAAGTAATTTGCGAGATCACGGGGGGGTTTTGATAAATGTTTATAAGTCTAGCAAGTATTTTTGAGGGCTGTTGTGCCCATTCTGAATAAGCAGCAAGGAATTTCATTTCCAGGAAAGAGAGGTTTTGTGAGTGGATTAGGTATAACTCCTTTTGTTGGTTTAAAAGGTGGTTTTCTAACTCTGGTGTGAAGTTCACTTGAAGTGATTTTTCAATTTCCTGGATTTTGTGTTTTATACTAGTTTCTTTTTGTTTAGAGAGTTTTTTTTATAATACAAAGCTTTCTGTGTCAGCAGACCCCTGATTTTGGCTTTACTAGCCACCCACAAAACATCTAGTGTAATGTCTGAGATTGAAAGACTGATTTTCAGTTCTTCTAGTTCCTTATTAATTTCTTTTATAACTGCCTGTTTATCAAGGAGATTTGGATTTAAAGACCAAGTCTGGACATTGCTAGCTTTTTGGGGCGTTTTCAGAGGGGCAATTTTTAGGCTTATCTTAGAATGGTCAGAGAAGAATCTACGGCTGACTGAGTACATGATTTCTTCATTAAGTAGGGAATCTGAGATCAGGAAAAAATCAATCCTGGACCATGATTTATAGCATGGGGGAGTAGAATTTGTATTTGCCACTAGCGATAGAGTGACCCATTGAGTAAAAAGGATCAGATAGATTAAAGTCTAGCATTAGATCATCCAAGGCCTGCAATGCCTGAGCTTTGTGTGACTTATTTCTGCTCACTCTATCCTTTAAAGGGTCAGTGGCGGTGTTCCAGTCCCCCCTTATCACATAGTCATGGTTAGGGAATTTTAATAGTAAGTTATAGATTGATTTGATAAATTCATGTTGATTTGTACAAGGGCCATATATGTTTATGAAGAATACAGGTCTACAGGATATAGAGTTTGTACAGCAAAAATAACACCACCTTCCCAAGATGTGAGATCTGTAGTCAAGAATAGTCTCATTGAATGTTTTTTTTTTTTTTTTATATAAGTACAGCTACTCCTTTTGAATTAGTCTTACTGCCAGATGCAATAATTGAGGTTATCCAAGTTTTATCTATATCTTTATTCCAACCATCATTAAGTAAGTGAGTTTCTTGTAGAAGAATAATATTTGCATTTGTTTGATAGAGTAAATGTAAAAATAGTTTCTTTTTCTTCTTATCCTGTAGACCTTTGATATTCCATGAGTCTATCTCCCACATCCTCTACTTTTAAGTGTGGTCCATAATATTATGAAAGTGAATTTTGGAAGTCCCTTCCTCACAATGCACTTAAATATATAAGTACAGAGGTTCAGCGTTTTTATATGTTCTGTAGCACTAAAGTCTCACAGAACTACTACTGTGCCTGACCACATTACTACTATGACTGAGGGAATGTTTGACAAGATAAGTATACTGTCAGCTAACTTATTAATTTTTAAACTTGAGTTAATAAAACAGTAATAAAAAAACCCTGGCATTTCTATTAAAAACAACAACAATATATACATGTTCAAATAAGCTCAAGATGTGAAGTACCACACAATCAAAACCTTACTATTGAATTCTTAAGGTGTTCATATGCAGCCCTACTTCTTGAACACAAAAAGACAGCGAAACTTGCAGATGTTCTCCTTTTCCAAAACTTTATTCTGTAAATGCTTTCGTAAGGACTAGTATCCAAACTTCCTCAAAGTTACACAAGCAGTCAATGACTTATATACTTATACAATTAATAAATAAAACAATAAAACAATTATATAAAAAAAAATTGAATAATTAAACAACTCAATTCCTTTCCTCCTATGGAAAACTATTTGCTTTGTATTTCCGTATATAATTCATGATTTTATTACTAAATACATAAACACTAAATTAGTGACTTGAATTAATATAAAATACAAATGTATTAAGTAGAAAAAAAAAAAAAATATATATATATATATATATATATATATATATATATATATATATATATATATAAACATTTGTGGTATAATTAAATAAATGAAATACCTGGGGCTATGTTTTTGTGTTACCCCCCACACACACACACACACATACTCTACCTATCTAGCTGTTTAAGTTTCAAAATGCATTTAATGGAAGCATATTCATTAAGGCCGGGGTATGTGTGTGCAAAAGTTCTAATTTGCCACAACAATTCCTTTTCTTCTAACCTTAATGCCCCCTTATTAGCTTATTCGACAGACAAGACATGGAATTCCTAGGTATCCTCATAAAACATTATGACATACAAGTAGCTACTCTTAAAGGCAAACTAGAAATCCTGGAGAAAAACATTACATCAGATACAGAATTCCCCAGGTATAAATTCGATTATGGTTGAATTTTTTCATCTAGTGATGTGGTTATTAAGAGAAGCATTGAGGTGAAAACTAAAAAAATTGAATAGGGATATCTATGCCATGAAAAAGGCAATGCTTATCCTTTACCTCCACAAGTATCTAATTTCATTGGGACTGATGAGATTAACCATGATTCACGCCCCTTTGACAACGTTTGCGGGGACGAAGGCTCTGACAATAACATCCAACCTCCACAGGTTAGCCTGAGCGAGAGAATTAAAAATGACGATGGTCCACGACAAACACCAGGGTTCACATCAAATAATATGAAAGGACAGGTTTTTCAGGGTGCTCACCAGAAAGCTACTCTGGCACAACAGAATTCCAACCATCAGGGACAGCAACGGAAGAAGCAGAATTGCCGGAGGAGGTAGCCCATGGCTCGCTTGCTAGCCCTTTGATTTGATTACATTGAGCTCCCAAGGTGACTTGAAAGTTTTTAACTATACCAATTTTCAGTTGGATATGTGTTTTGTTGATTTTTTATTTAGGGGGCTTTCTTTTGTGCCCGACAAAAGGGCTGATTTAGCAAAAGCCATTTTAGATTTGAAAATTTTCACTCGGAAACTTAATTTAACAATGTTAATGGGCAATACACCTTGCTTAACACATGATTTGAAAGTTTCGAGTTTGTTCAACCCACCACTACACTCTACTATAGCACTGTTCGAATGCATTTGTGAAATGGATTTGAAAGATTATATGCAATAACATTTCTAAGAAAACTACTAGTAATATAACTCCAGATGAGCTGGACTTTTTGGTGTTCCTGAAGTTGCACAGAATTCGGGTAATGAAACCCGATAAGGGAGGGGGGCTTATATTTATGCATGAGCATGATTATATAAAAAAGATACATGATGTTTTGGAAGGTGACTGTTATGAGTTGATTAGTATTAATGAAATTAACATTGCATATAAGCATATTTATAACCATATTAACTATTTGTTTTTGGAAGGTAGTATCAATTTGGATACACTTCACTACTTAACCATGGCAGCACCAAAGACACCGGTCATTTTTGGGTGCTCTAAAGTACACAAGAAAGTCTCTGATCCACCTTTTAGACCTATAGCTGACAGACGAGGCTCTATTGTATATGCTTCTACCAAATATGTTGACAGAAAACTAAAACCAATCATAAAAGGGAAAGAACATATTTGCCCAGATTCATGGGGATTTTTAGAAGGCATAAATAAATTAGAATTTAATGCCAACTACAATTTTTTAACAGTTGATATAAAAGATTTATACACTGTTATCCCACAACATCAAGACATAAATTGGGTTAGGCAGCTATTGTATGCCAAAGGCATGGATAATGATAAAAATACATGTCTTGGAAATACTCTTACAACTAGTTCTCCACAACAATTTCATGTTATTTGATGGTCAAGCATATAAACAAACTACAGGTGTTGCCATGGGTGCACCCTGTGGTGGTAGCTTCGCCAATTGTGTTTTAACATATTGGGAACATGAATTTTTATTTAAAAATGATTTGTTCCAACAAAATGTTGCCTGGTATATTAGATACCAGGACGACATGTTTTTCATTTGGAAAGGCGATGATACCACAGTTCCAATTTTTATAGAAGAGATTAAATGTTTCACTAACTTTTTGGATTTCACCTTTCAATTTGAAACAGAAGCTATCAACTATCTGGATGTGTACATATCAAAAGATAGAGCCCATAACAGATTTAAAACAACTATATATAGGAAACCCACATATTCCAATACTTTCTTGCATTTTTCTAGTAGCCACCCCTTCCATCAAAAGAAGGCGGTTATTAAAGGCCAATTGGTCAGGGCATCAAGGATGATTCCTTTCGAGGATGATTTCCAAGTAGAATGTAGTTTACTTAGATCCATGTTCAGTAGTAGAGGTTATCCACCCAGACTATTTGATAAAATAAGGCAAGAAGTGGTTAACAAGAGAAACATGGGACATTTTAGACCTATCCTGTTTAATGGGTACCATGATTTTATTCATGAGTCGGGTGGTGATAGAAATTGTTATGCTCAAATGAATTCCCATACTAAAGGTATATTAGACATGGGTGGTCCCACACTTATCACAACTTTTTCAAAGGATGCAAAAATTGTTTCAAATATTATCTATACAAATTGGGCACTGCTGGCAGAAGATACACACATCAACAAAAAGTTTGAAAAATTGCCACACATTATTTATCAGCATGGCCAAAATTTAAAGGACATCTTAGAACTTCCAAGTAAAATTACAAAAAAGAACATGGGTATGTACAAATGTGGTCACTGCCATCCGTGTCAGCATATTCATGTGGGCAGTAAAATAACCATTAGAGATGTTGAATACAACATATTAGGTAAATTTAATTGCGAGTCAAAGGGCATTGTTTATACTGCTATATGCCAGCAATGCCAATCCTTTTATATAGGAAAGACAGAAAGGACAGTGCATCAACGCATATACGAGCATGCGTATCATATAATTAAAGGTACCACCACAAATGCTTTGGCTAGGCACACATTGCAACATCCCACTCACAAATTTTTGTTTGCCATTGTGCACCAGGAACTATATAACAAAAGAGGAAGGCCATGGGCATTAAGGTTAGAAGAAAAGGAATTGTTGTGGCAAATTAGAACTTTTGCACACACACACCCTGGCCTTAATGAATTTGCTTCCATTAAATGCATTTTGAAACTTAAACAGCTAGATAGGTAGAGTGTGTGTGTGTGTGTGTGTGTGTGTGTGTGTGTGTGTGTGTGTGTGTGTGTGTCTTTCTCTGTGTGTGTGTGTGTGTTAACACATAAAACATAGCCCCAGGTATTTCATTTATTTATATATATATATATATATATATATATATATCAGAAGAAAATCTATCATGCAGGTGCGAAATGGCAAGAGGCTCTTCGTATTGCTAAAGTCAATAAGCAAATAAAATCCAAACTTGCAGTCTTCAAATCAGGTTAAACAGAAGCATCCGATGTAATTCAGCATAAAATTTATTAGTGCACAGTGAGCGCTTTCACCCGTAGGCTTTTTCAAACTGTTACAACAACCATTTCCCACTCCAAGTTTAAATACATCACTAACAACACCCAATTGGTCAAAACAACTTTATCAAATTTGCATATATAATTAAAAACGAAATGGATCGTGTTTGCAGCACTTATATGAAATCACAAGCTAAAATATTTCAAGCACTAAAAATCACGTATAAGTACTACACTATCTAAAAGATTTCTACCTTCAAGTGTACGTGAGTAACACTAATAAACAAATTAATGCAAATCGCTAACTCACATATTCAATATAAACTGGTAGAAGATATAAACAAAGCTAAATAAAAACATAGTTCACAAATTTACCTATTCCATACCTACTACCTTCGTCACTACCTATATATCTAAACATAATCTTACGTTTCTGCAAAGGAAAGCTTTAAAAACACTGTGCAATGATAATTCCTTGGCCATTAGACCATCAGATAAGGGAGGCCCAGTGGTGATAATGAATAGGTTAGATTACGATGTAAGTATGGAAGAGTTACTTAGTGATGGGAATTTTTATCAAAAAATAAAAATGGAAGATGTAGAGTTAAAAGTGTTTCAAATCTATGATGCTCTGGATGATCTGCTTAAAAGTGGTATAATATCAAAAACATTATTTGGGTTTTTAAAAGTTATTAAACCATTGACCCCAATTATTCAAGGTTTACCGAAGGTCCATAAGTCTCTAGAAAAGCCACCTATGCGACCTATTGTGGCAGGTCAAGGTTGGGTAACGGAGCCTTTCTCTATTTTCTTAGAACATTACCTTAGGCCGGTAGTAGATGAGAATCAGTTTACTTTGAGAGATAGTAAACAGTTCCTCCTGGATTTATATGAGTACGTTAAGAGGCTGGATGCCTATCAACATTTTATTTTAGTTACATTGGATGTAGTCAGCCTTTTTACAGTCATACCCAATGAAGAAGGTGTGTTTAGAATGCAAAGTTATTTGAAAGCTAGAACAGAATTTGATGCAAAAACTATAGATTTGATTGCATTTTTTCTGGAAATAATTCTTCAAAATAACATCTTCATATATGGTGAAGAGATTTATATACAAAAGGATGGCGTAGCTATGGGCACTTCTTGTGCCAATAGCTACGCCAACCTGGTAATGGCTGACTGGGAACATGAGCTTCTTTTGTCCAATGAAATGTTTCAGAATAATGTTGGTTTTTATAGGAGGTTTGTCGATGACCTCTTCATCATTTAGAAGGGGTCAGAAGAGTCCTTACTTGTATTTGTTAGAGAGATTAATGCAATGACTAGTTTTCTTAAATTTACACTTAATTATTCAAAAGAATATATTTCTTATTTAGATATCAGCCTATATAGGTTACAGAATGGATTGTTGAACACAAGTATACATAGAAAATCGTGCTTCAGGAATACACTACTGCATCGAAGCAGTATGCACCCTAGGTTTGTCTTTGACAACATCATGAAGGGGCAGTTGATGAGGGCCTTGAGGCTTAACCCTACAGCCTCAGGTTATACAGAAGAGATTGAGAATCTCAAAAGTAGGTTTTTAGAAAGATGTTATTCTGAGTTAGATATAGATAAAAAAATTAAAGTGGTTCAGGACTTGAGGAACAGTAAAGCACGTCCTTATTTTTCTGACTGGGAAGAACTGGACTATGGTAATGAGAAAGAGGAGATGAATGATATTAGATTTCCTTTATACTTCACAAGGGATGTTAAGGAAATAAAGGAAATAATAGGTAAATACTGGGAGATTTTTAAATTAGATCAAGACATTGATATAGTAGTAGGTCTGGATCCTAATTTTGTTTATAAAAATAAACCTAATCTTAGACGTAAATTATGTCATAAGTCCTCCTTTTATGATATGAACATTATAGGGGAGACTTATAATACACACCCCTGTAATGAGTGTAACCAGTGTAGGTTTATAGATATCAATATGGAATTTACACATCCAGTTACACTAGTTGAGTATAATTTTAAAACAAGAACATGTTGTAAAAGCATGTATGTTGTGTCTATATGGCTAAATGCACCTGTTGTGATGCATTTTATATAGGGAAAACGTCTAGGCAATTCAGAGAACGGATCAGAGATCATATATATCATATACGTTTGGGATCTCTGAATAACGCTTTAGCTAAACATATTAGAAATACTGGACCAGATCATTATTTCAGCTTTCGTGTGATACAGGGTGTACAACCTAGTGTTAGAGGGGGTGACATTGATAATTACCTACAGGAATGTGAGTTAAAATGGATTATAAGGATGAGATCTGATAGGTACCCTGGTTTGAATGACAAGGTGCAGTTGCATCCTGTTCTACGCAAGAAAAGATTGATGAAACCATGACTATCTCCCTTTATATAGAAACTTATCTTAATGATAATTAAAAGAAAGGCTTATATCATTAATAAGATTTATTATATAGTCCATATCTTATCAGGTTTGTCTAAAACCCACCTTGTGACTTACCTATCTCTGTAGTGGTGACATAGGCAACACAGGAAGATATAGTCTAAAATAGTTATTGTTCTCTCTTTCTTTTTTTAAAAAATGCTTTGAAGGTAGAATATGTTCTTA